>NC_051141.1:1625908-1925908 GCF_014839805.1 Manduca sexta | reverse complement strand
GAAATACGCTATCAATTTCTTGTTGTACTTTGAGGTCATGCAGATGCCCAAATATTTTTATCCACAAACTCCGTTATTAATCTAAAATAAACCTTATGTAATAACCTCGAAATAACCGCGAAATTAAAGGAACAATTATCAGCCAAAATTTTTAAAAATAACAAATAAGTAACGTGCATATGCTCGATTGTTGTATAATTAGTACATGCAAAAAAGTACATAAACATACAATGCACAAGCGTTGTAGTTAATTAGCAAAGTCAATAATGCTGGTGTACAGATGACCTTACAACCTTTGATAACCTATTTCTTAGAATATCTACATTATCGTGTGTAATATTTAGTTAATTGTGACATAATGTGATTATAGAATATAACTGAAGTGATTGGGATGTTGACGGTATTTAATGTTTTTAAATATTGCGTATATAATTTGTTATTAAATAGAGACAGCATGACATCGAAACTTCTAGATCTATCGTGATGACTTTACAAAGAAATTATTGCTTACCAAACACTTAAAACATTTATATTTAAAGTTTACCTCCAAATCTAATGCTTTCGATGTTTGTTTTATACATTAATATTCAACAAATTTATGGATAAATTAAATTCTTTACCAGACAACATCCCAATTTTGTAGAGACATAACAATCCGTAAAAAAAGATTATGCTTACATAAAGTATATATATCAAATAAAAGAAAAAACGCCAAAAACATAGACGGCTTAGTTCTTCTATACAATTGAATGATGAGACAAGCATGTCTTGAGCCAATGACTTGTGCAGTGCAGTGTAATGCATTATTTATATTTTCATGATTTGTTGCTATTTGCTATTGACAGGAGTTTATCATACTGACTTGCAAACTCTTGTTCAATAAGTGACTATGATAATATAATTCCATATTATTGTCTCTTTTTGGTATAAAACTCTATCTGCCAGTTTATTCAGACAGTAACAGTCAAACTTTCTGTTACTCTTTCAAAATGAAGTATGTGTTGTGTTAATTCTTATTTTACTTTAACAGTCGAAGAAACTGACTATATGGCAAAGTTCAATCTACCGCATACGTGGCGTATTCAGATTCTGATGTACCTTGGATATGTCCACGCCCGTGACGCCCTTGACCAGTTCCGGGATGCATTGCACGATGTTGAGCACCTCGCCCGTGAGCTTGGCTGCTCCCACCTCGCCGCCGCCGCAAGACACCATGGTCACCTTGCGCGCTTGCGACAGTGGAGCCGCCACTTCCGCTGCCACCTAGAAACCAAATAGCATGACCCGGACTCTCTAAAAAATTGCTATAACACAAACCAAAACAGGTTTTCAAGTATAAACACAGTCAAATTCAGTTTATCAGTAAATTCTAATTTCCAAAAAGTCCGAATAAACAACTCCAGATATTATTTGCGTACAGTATTTCAGTATATTATATTATTATTCTACGTTATATTATGTATCGTGTTTATACAACATTAGAGATGAAATTAAAAGCTCAAAATTTTTGAGACTCCTTACCTTAGGCAGTGTCTCGAGCATCATGTCGACCATGGCGGCGGATCCGTACTCCTTCCACGCTTCCGCCTTCTTCGCCATCTGTTCCGCGTCCGCAGCTGCCTTCGCCTTGATCGCGTATGCCTCCGCCTATGAATCATAACATTATTAATAATAGCTTTAGCACACAACGACGCTTGCGATTTACGTGATGAGACTTATTGGAACCGTGCATTTTAATGGATATAGAATAATCTAGGTATCAATATACCAATCAAAAACCATTTCACGATTTACACAAAATTATTTTATAACACCACGATTACCCCAGCCTAAAATATATACTACAATAATATAACAATATATCTATGATGACGACAGCTCCATCTCAACATGGGTTTAATATAAGCTCGGCTATATTTGGATGCACTATTTACATTCCATAATCCTTCGTGGAGCAAGTACTGTGCGAGTAATATTAATTTCTCGTCCGTTTACTCTGACCGGCCCCAGTGCACTGACCATCAGGAGGAGTGTGGTCACTTTGTCCGTATAATAGAGTGTTACTCACTTCACCGCGCACTTTGACCGCCTCAGCCTCCGCCTCTGCCTCGAGCACGGTCTTCAGCTTCTGCGCCTCTGCCAATTTTTCCAATTTGAATTTTTCAGCTTCCGCAGGCCTGAGATACAAACACTTTTATATACGGACGCTACTTTATGACAATAAATAACAATATAATGCGTGTGCAACAGTGTAAGACTACTGTAATAATGTTTTAAATAATACAGTATCTGAATGAATAGACGAACAATGATTGCGTGATTGTATGCAACTAACTGCACTCAGATAGTAGCAACACCAGAACTGTGAGTTACAAAGCACTGCGGGTCACCACACTATGCCCATCGACATATATGTACTAGAAACTAGATTTGGCGTTCCGAACATTAATCGTGTTCAGCTGAATTGAACTGTAATCCATTCAAATTCATTTTAGCATGGTGTCAATATTGATGCTTTTGGTTGTGTACGGAGTGGCGCTCATAATATAGAAACGCGAATCTAAATGCAAACCTGGATGTGAATAAAAAATATCAGTCAAATAAGCAAAATTATTTGTTGTAAAAGTGACTAAATAGATTACAACAGTGACGTTTTAGTCGCCATTTTAGTTCAGATTTTAAACAAAAAGTTTATATGGACGTTCGTATCTATAGAATATACGTCAATGACTAAGCCCGTTTAATTGCGACTCAGTTTTGTGGTAGCGGGCGGCAGCATTACAACGTGGTCATTACCTTCGCACTGTGGCCTCTAGTTCCTTCTCCCTCCTCTGCACCTCCCACTTCTGCACGTTGATCTCCTGCGAGCGCTCCACTACAGCTATCTGCATTTGTTCCTCCTTGATGCGTTGTTTCGTCTTCGCTGCTTGCAGCTCATACGCCATTTCTGCTTCAGCCTGAACGAGGAGATGTCATCTTAGCAATATTACAAATGTGAATATTTGTAAAACGCAAAAACCTTTGAATGGGTTTGGATGAAATCTACGGGTAAACCATGTCATTATCCTGTGGGCTTTAAGAAATTAATAATAAAAACAACAAAACAGCGATCCGAAAACTACGTTTATGTAGATATATGTTATAGTTTCATCCGATAATTTCTCCATTGACAAATAATATAATTTTTAATCGGTTTCTTTAAATAGATTGATCGCATTGTCAGTTGCCCAATGGATCGCTACATTGTTTGCACGTCGCTTGTAATGGGACCGACTTTTCACGCGGACGAAGTCGTGAGCACACCTAGTATAGGTAAGCATTTTTGGTACACTATCTTTCGCTTGTGGTTCCCCCTATGTGATAATCAATATGCAACTGCGTAGTAGAACCGTGACAAAATGGTAGACGGTATGTAAAAACAGAATTTTGTCTCTGGTGTACCAAATTCTATCTAAATCCACTCAGTGGTTTTATGTATATTTCAGCAAACAACCATGTAAGTTCACAGACTTTGTGACCTACAATATTAACAGAAAACAATTGTCCTTTTCACTATCAACAGCACACTTTCCACACGGATTGTTAGATATCGACACACCACACAGTTTAAATTTAATTTTATAAAAAAATATCGTAACATAAAACTACATTTATATACCTGGTGTATGATTCTTATTTATGCCACAACGAATGAAACACTCACCTTTTTAGTTTGTACTTCGACGTCATAAGCAGCCTTTTTCAGTTCGAAATCCCGTTGCGACTTGGCAATCTCGGTGTCGTTGAGGAATCTGGCGGCCATGCGTTGTTCCTCCGCCATGGCCTCCTTGATCTTCGCGTCCGCCTGCGCCTCCGCTTCGCCGATGCGCGCGTCGCGTTTCACCTCCGCTGTACGAGCCATGCCCAGCGCTTTCAAGTACCCCTGCACGTGATATAAAAAAAAATAAAACACTTTATTTATCACGTAGGCGAACAAAGTTGCACTTATGATACGTCAAAACAAGCATAAGAATAATTATTATGTATTATTTCTAAACAACTATTAAAATTACTTATATAACTATGGACATTCTAAATTAGGGATAAAATTTATAATAAAAACAAGGTACAAACCGAAGTAACCAGCTCGGGCTGGCAAGTAAGGGGAAATAGAAGGTAATAGAAATTTAGCGGTGTTTTTTTGCAATTTAATGACGAAAGCATTTCACTAGCGTTATGGCTACTACACACAACAGCTTCGTATAATCTATACTATTATATAAAGCTGAAGAGTTTGTTTGTTTGTTTGTTTGTTTGAACGCGCTAATCTCAGGAACTACCAGTCCAAATTGAAAAATTCTTTTTGTGTTGGATAGCCCTTTATTCGTGGAGTGCTATAGGCTATATATCATCACGCTATACCCAATAGGAGCGGGGCAGTAATGGCTAATCTCAGGAACTACCGGTCCAAACTGAAAAATTCTTTTTGTGTTGGATAGCCCTTTATTCGTGGAGTGCTATAGGCTATATATCATCACGCTATGACCAATAGGAGCGGAGCAGTAATGACTAATCTCAGGAACTACCGGTTCGAACTGAAAAATTATTTTTGTGTTGGATAGCTCTTTATTAGTGTAGTGCTATAGGCTATATATCATCACGCTATGACCAATAGGAGCGGAGCAGTAATAGCTAATCTCAGGAACTACCGGTTCAAACTGAAAAAATATTTTTGTGTTGGATAGTTCTTTGTTCGTGGAGTACTATGGGGATATCATCACGCTATGACCAATAGGAGCGGAGCAGTAATGGCTAATCTCAGGAACTATCAGATCGAACTGAAAAAATATTTTTGTGTTGGATAGCACTTTGTTCCTGGAGTGCTATAGGCTATATATCATCACGCTATGACCAATAGGAGCGGAGCAGTAATGGCTAATCTCAGGAACTACCGTGTTTGAACTGAAAAAATCTTTTGTGTTGGATAGCCCTTTATTCCTGGAGTGCTATTGGCTATATATCATCACACTATGACCAATCGGAGCGGAGCAGTAATGAAACATGTTGCAAAAAGGGGGAAAATTATTAGTTTTGAGAGCTTCCGTTGCGTGCGCTGCGTAAACGGTTAAAGTTATGCAACAATGATGTATGACGGGATTATTCCTCTTAAAAAGTTCTAAAAAATATATTATAAAACAAAGTCCCCCGCTGCATCTGTCTGCCTGAACGTGTTAAACTGAAAAACTACCCAACGTATTAAGATGAAATTTGGTATGGAGACAGTTTGAGAGGCTCCCGGGAAACTACTACTTTTATAACGGAAAACTTTAGCCTGAAAAACTTTATAACGCGGGCGGAGCCGCGGGCAAAAGCTAGTTATTGATATATTGCTTGTTACCCTGAGACGACAGATAGGACATTATATTCAGTATTTACGTTGTCTATACCTTTCAGAAACTGCTTATATACTGCTTGACGGCAACAATAGACAAAGACAGTGGCTTTTTTAAGAAACCTATATCTATGTACTTATAGCTAATGCGGGCGCAGCGGTCAAGTGATATGCGAGACTAATGTGAGCTGTTTAAAACCGACGATAATGACTTTATTAGAGAAACAGAAGCCAAAACAATAGCTTTTAGAATTTTTGTTTTTTATGTTTGTAAATATATCACGTAAAAACTGCTTCATGGAATTAAAAGCGGTTTTCACGGATATATTGCTAGAAGTCCTACTTAAAATATAAGCACCGTTTTATTCTGGGAACATATAAAGCGGAACTTTTAACCCGGAAAAACTTTTTCACGTGGGTGAAGCCGCCAACAAAAGCTGGTAATAGATCGGCAAATGTATGACCGGATAAGTGTTCATTGCTCTTCATGAAGACACGAAGCCTTGTCGAAATGACGTCACTTACATAGAAATGAGCATTTGATTTATATAAATAGCGTCAGAAGATTGTATACTATCATACGCTTTCTTACCAACACTAAATATAAATATTTTAATTAAAATTATGTATACACTTTGATAGCACACATGAACTAAAAATATTCTGTTCCTCTTAGCCAGCACGTGACGATAAAAAAACCAAATAGCCTTCAACCTATATCTCCGTAACAACAATGAATTTTTCTTAGTAATATATTTTTAATTATTTACCTTGTTTTAGATAAAACAAATAAATATTTCGACTAACAGCGGCGTTATGAACTTTTAATTTATAAGTTACTTTGTGGCTGACTTAAATATGTATAATTAATCGGTCTTCTGGGACAAAGTGCTTCCAACAGAAATAGAAATATAGTGTAGAATAGACATAATAATAATATTCTGTACATAATGGCTATTTTAAATAATGTAATACACGGAACCTATGCTATTATATGGAGTTGAAAAGATTGTTTGAACAAGCTAATCTCAGGAGCTACTAGTTCGAATTGAAAAATTATTTTAGTGATATCCCCTTTCTCAAGGGAGACTATATTCTATATAACATCACACTGTGACCAATAGGAGCGGAGCATCAATGATAAATGTTGCAAAAACAGGGAAAATGTATTCCTTTTGAGAACTTACCTTGCGTGCGCTGCGTAAACGGTCAAAGTTACGCAACAAACATATATGACGGAATTGTTCCTCTTAAAAAGCTCTAAAACTATATTATAATATAACAAAGGCATCAGCCGAATCTTTTTGCCTGTCTGAACGCTATAAACTCAACTATCGGATTTCGATGAAATTTGGTTCACATCTCAGATTCTGGGCAGGACATAGGCTACTTTCTATCCCGAGAAAATGTATAGCGGGACTTTTGTTCCGAATAACTCTTTCACGCAGGCGAAGACGCGAGCAAAAGCTAATATTGTATAAGCATAAACACAAGCGCTCTTTATTACTATGCTAAATGTTAATATTTTTTTTCTCGAGTTGCAAATTTTTATTTACCCCTCTTCCCACAGTCTTACTTCTTAACTTGTTTTAGCGTTAAGAGGTGGTTAAGAATTGCTTAAATAGCTGTCAAAAACATCACCGGTTTCCTAGTTTGAACCTTATTAAGAGGCAAGATGGCGGGTTTTGACTTACAGCTGACCGAGTAAATTTGTGTTTTAACTAAGCATAGCTTAGCGAAATTTTTAAAAGTAAGACTGAATATGTTTCTACGAATTTATGCAGAGTCAGTAAAGCTCTTATTTTTTGTAAAATTTTAAGGTATCATAAATATTTTTAAAATAAAAAATAACAATACGCATATAACTCTATAACACAGTCAGTGAAAGAAGAATTGAAATACAGATAAATTGGGTAAAGATTATTCTAATTAACGAATAGCAAACATATTGTTTTAATAACTGATATTTAACATTTACTTTACATTTTCTGAATTTATCGTTGGCTGTAACGATGAAGGAAAATATCGTGAGGAAACCTGCACATCAGAGAAGTTCTCTATAGGAATTTCGAGGGTGTGTGAAGTCTACCAATCCGCACTAGGCCAGCGTGGTGGACTAAGGCCTAATCCCTCTCAGTAGTAGAGGAGGCCCGTGCTCAGCAGTGGGCAAGTATATAATACAGGTCTGATATTATTATATATTATTATAACATTTACACACTTTTCATAATATTATTGTACATATTTTAAAATTTTGGGAAGAGGCTGTCCATTTTGACGTTGCACATGATGAAACTAACGAATTCAGTGCTTGAAATGTTAACACTCCAACATTACCACGGAAAACAAAACCGTCGCTAAATGTGCGTTTCTGTGCATTTCCACACATATTGCATAGTATATGATATGCAATTAGCCGTTAAATAAAGCGAAGCGCACACTCATGTTTACTTTTTTTTTAAATAAGCATGAACAGTTAGATTTGTCAAAGCTGCAACACGTTCTATAGCATAAATCCGTAAAAATAATGACATTATTTTTGTTTTTTAATAATGGCGATTAATTAAGAAAAACAACATTATAATACACCTACACAAGTCCATATATAAATGGTATTGTCGTTTTGAAAATCGTAAAACTCTCGAGTTAACAACTACACAATACACTACATCATAAGTTTTATGAACTCTCATATTTGTAATTTCCTAGTTAATTGTATTTAAAAATATATTCAGCTAAATTTTTACACACTCGCCGCCTTCGTTCACGTTTAATTGATCTCTAAAGACCGCGATTTGTTATCAAAACTGTATGATGACCCTCTTTTGCGTTGTTTTACACCGCTTTACTATATAAGGGATAATGTAATCATTTTTAATATCAATCGTTTCGCCAAAGACAAAGCGAAATAACGACATGGACATGCAAAAAAATCTGTCAATTTTGCGCCAATCATAAAAAATTAAAAAAAAATTTTTCGTAACACGAACGTACCTTAGCTCCCTGTGGTCACGTTAAAAAAAATATCGTGTATTTTTACATATATCTATATCATATAACATTATGTGCAAGATTGTAATGATATGCTTTGTATATTGTGAATGCAGCTTAACTTTTTAAACAGTTGTACCAATTGTGTGACATATGGAGATAAGAGAATTATTAATAAATTTGTTAGATAAAATAAATTCAACACAAATTATGCAAATGGTTATTAACTAAACGAGATGTTTTCGTGGTGGTAACTAGTGAGTATTTAAACATTTGATTTGATCTATTTGTCATAACAAAGTATTGAGATCGTCAATTAGAGACGAGAGCAATTTTCTCACATAAATAATCGTCACACCCATACAAAACTTTCATCATTTACTGCTTAATGTAGTACACTAGCTGTAATATCGCACTCTGCTGTTCCAAAATAAAGTGAACACTAAATAAGCAGCATACATATGTATAAATGCCCTTCCCGGGGCAGGCGTAGGGGTCGCCACACCCACCTCGTCACTTATTACATCCCATAGTCATTTTGGTCGACCAAGTAATCGAAGCAAATACGTCGTTTATACACCAAGTCCAATGTTACCAATGAGGCAATAAAATTGATTCTAACCTTTTCCATTCAGAAAAAAATATTGTGTAATATAGGTGTACCACCACAAAAGAATCGTTTATAGCAATGCTATGCTTCAAACAGGATTCGAACTCACCTCTTCATCTCTAATGTCCTTGAGCGTGTAGGAGACCACTGTGATGCCCATGTTGATTAGATCGCTTGATGCCACTTCGAACACCTAGAATATGAAAACAAATATATATCAGAAACATACTTTCTATCAGTTCTAAGCTCCATTGTAGCCATATTATGTTAAGGCGTAACAAAATTGATGTAATATTATTATGAGTTTCCTGCAGCAAGAACCTATTTGAATATACTAAAATGTAAGTACATAACAGTGTCCAACATATCAACAAGTATACATGATAATTTTACCATTGGGTTACTAAATTAAACCAAATACATATCTTCTTGAAAATAATACTTTATAGTAAGTTAATTGATCCGTAGATGTAAATGAAAAATGTTTAAGTTTAGAACGAAATAAATATCAAACAAAAGTCATTTTAATTTTACATCCTCTAATAACAGGGCTTGTCGCGGCGGCAATATCACACTTTTAGCCAGAAATGCACTCACGAACAAGCTATATTCGTACTAAGCTACAAAATTATACAAAAATTTAATTCAATACAATTTTTTTATGAAAATATTTGCAATACTTTGATAATTTTTGGCACAATTATAGTAGAAGTAAAGAAGGGTATATGGATTCATATGTAAAGTAAAAATCGTCCTGTGCATGAAATAAATACACCCAAATAAAGCGTAGAAAATCCTATCGAATTCTATGTTACCATGCTCACCCCCTCCAGGATAGACCTTTGAAATTATGTTGGTAACGACCCAATTCCCTAATGGCTGGCCGGTTCGTTCTGGTATTAACCTAATTATTTTCTGTCTGTACGGCCATGGTTTAGCCTAGATTACTTAGGCGTGGCTTACATGTGGTGAGTAGGCGTCCAATCGATTATTTGGATCACAGGTTCCCGAACTTTGTTTTCTCATAGACACCTTCCACGATTGGTTTCGGTGGAACTTTTTTTTAGGTTCCGCTATGAAATTGCATTACAATCATCGCCTAACCATTCGGGAGGGTTATGTTGGGGTCACCGTGCCTCTAAAGACCTCTATCAATATTATTTTTATATATTTTATATACAACGTTCACAGTTTTTCTGTAGTGTATTTAGTATCAGCATTGCACCCGTGCGAAGCCAGAGCGGGTCGCTAGTTTACATATAATAATATAATGTTTACTTGATGAACGAAGTTCAATACCATAACGAATGGTGTCATAGTACAGTAAGTATAAGTTTTAGCCTTAGTCAAGCGTCATTTCTTTTTAATCTATAGCTACCAACATTAACTTATTTTTAGTTCGTTTATACACGATGAACTATGAAACTGGTGATCTAAATCTAAAAATATTTTACCTGTAGCAACCTAATTATGCCTGAGTAATACAGGCACTATTTATCCAAATCTTCCGCTTATAAGGCGGGTGAATATAAAAAAATAACTACTAACGTATTATGTGTTAACTACAAACATGCCGGTCAGTTGCTCAAGGTTGAACCCGTATTGTCCACACGATGAATTCACATTATCATTATTCAATTGACATTGGACAATTTAATTGTAAGTATTTAAGGACAACGTATCATTGTGATGGCACCAGAGGACTATGCAAAATAATAGTCCGTTTCACGACCTATAAGGAGAACGTAATGATTTCTTACGATATTGAAAATGTTCCAACATTTTAATAAAACTATTGAATTCATTTTTCCTTGATTTTATGTTTAATTTTGCTACCGATGGTCCAGAGAATTGTAGGCCTTGTTGGTCACGGGACGGACTGAAGTTTTGGTCGTTCGAAAAGTGAATGACCAATAGCTACATTCGTTTTGGAAGTATACAAAATAAAAAAGAAATAGGATCAAAATTTAAAAATATAAATCGAAATAGTATGATCATAGGCTATTGCAAGGTTCCAAACATCTTCTTTATTGAAATTTGGAAGTAACAGCTAAAGTAATATCCATAGGAGTGGCACAACACAAACATCACAATTTCGGTCACAGTAACATTGACTTTTACTATCAATGCAATTGACCCTAAGAGCGAAAACTCCAAACGAGCTACTTTTTAAGAGATTTTATATTCTAAGTTTCCTTAAAACTCATTAATTTCGGCCAAATACATAAATAGTTTTATTTTGAGGTCACGATATAGCTTTACTGTGAAATGAAGCCCAGAAAAAAAAGTTAACGTGTCCTTGCTTTGCTCCGCCGTAGGCCCAATTTATTCACAAATGTTTAAGGCCCAATGTAATACAAGTTATATCCTGATATAAAAAATATATAGCAAACGAAAAGATTGCAATAATGCTATATCCATTGTATTGATTATAATAATACAACGCATAGATGTTGTTTAATATTAGTTTATTGTTTTATTTATACTTGTCAAGGTTTCAATTCCATATCTTTAATATTTCAGTTCAAAAATTTTCAATTTCTTTTGAAGTATCGTATTATAATAGGCGTAAAGTTTGTTTTTATTTGGTACAATAACATCGTTTATAATCTCGTTTACTAAGGCAATTAAAATACAATTAACTATAAACTACAAGGCAATAAACTATACTATAACTCCTTATTTAACGATTTTCTAACAATGGCTATTTCAATTTTTACACTCTTCTAATGTGGGGTTTGACGCGACACTTAAACATTTATTTATTTAAATTAGTTTTGCTCGAGGCTTCGCCCGCGTGAAGTATTTTTTCGGGATAAAAATCCCGCTATATATTTTCCCGGGATGGAAAATAGCCTATAACCTTCCCTGAGTCTTAAACTATTTCCATACCAAATTTCATAAAAATCCGTTCAGTAGGTTTTGAAAAAATCGATAACATACTGATAGTCAGAAAGGAGAATTTGTTTTATAATATGTATAGATACTTCAAGGAAATTATTTGTCTTAGATTCAGATCACCAGTGCAAT
The DNA here is from genome assembly GCF_014839805.1 of Manduca sexta. Classification (NCBI taxonomy): domain Eukaryota; kingdom Metazoa; phylum Arthropoda; class Insecta; order Lepidoptera; family Sphingidae; genus Manduca; species Manduca sexta. The sequence continues at coordinate 1,913,906 of NC_051141.1, read as the reverse complement.
TTACAATCAGCAGCAATTTTTCATACTCATTTATTTACTTATCAATATTATTTTAAGTTTGTCAAACTTTTCTAAAATTATGAATTATCGATTAAAATAAAACATCGTGAGAAAACGTGCAGACCTTAAAACTTCTACATAGGAATTTCGACAGTGTGTGAAGTCTATCAATCCGCACTAGGTCATGGTGTACTAAGGCCTTTTTCCTCTCATTAGAAGAGGCCCGTGGCATCAGTGAGGCAGTTTATAATACAAGGCCAATATTATTTATGATTCCTCAAACATATTATTAATGTGTCATACTGCGTCACAATAAAATGCTGTAATAGCATTAATGTATACTAGTTAAGTGCAGTCTTCGCAACGTCCGCATTATTCGTGATTTACTTTGTCGCAAATTATCCTATTGTGGGTAATTACCGTCGTACGACGACACAACGGACTGTTCGCGTTTTACGATCGATAATCACAGAACGGATTGTGAACTAAATATATAGGGGATGTTAATAGCGTTCTATAATATAGTTCTAACATATTTTTTAAAAAAGCTTCGGTTATTCTTGAAAATAGCGTCCAGAATCTTAAAACACCTTGTCACTAATAAGTTAACGCGAGCGAAGCAGCAATAAATATTAAGATTGTTCGGCGAATGACGTAATGAAAGATATCTCTATTTGAGAAGTATCCACCTTCATTACGTTAACTCTAATATATAATAATATCAGCCCTGTATTATATACTTGCCCACTGCTGAGCACGGGCCTCCTCTACTACTGAGAGGGATTAGGCCTTAGTCCACGACGCTGGCCTAGTGCGGATTGGTAGACTTCACACACCTTCGAAATTCCTATAGAGGACCTTCTCAGATGTGCAGGTTTCCTCGCGATGTTTTCCTTCACCGTTAAAGCGAACGATAAATTCACAAAGAATACACACATGATTTTATAGAAAATTCAGAGGTGTGTGCCCTTGGGATTTGAACCTGCGGACATTCGTCTCGGCAGTCCGTTCCACACCCAACTAGGCTATCGCCGCTAACTCTAATACTTTGCATGTATTCGATCTGACCCGTGTAATTAAGCGGACTCTACGGAGCAATAACCTCTGCTCACTCGATGCTTATGGTCTCCTACCACTTACCATCAGGGCAGTGGTAGGATTATCGTATCTGCACGGATAACTACCGTACACATGGTGTAAAACCCGCCATAGTGGCCCACGTAAGTGTCGCGTTCAGGAATCAGCCAGTCAGCGCTTTCAAACGAGCCAACAAAATTATGTCAACTGCCGAAGGGTAATGATCTCCCGTCAGTTGACACTCTATCTGGACTCCACTTCGCTTGCTATCAGGTGTAATGGGATCGCATTGACATACATGTATACAAGTCACTTCACCGTATAAAAATGTAATTACGGAATAACGAACCTTCTTTGAGAATATCTTCCTGTCCTTATATATTTCCTCGACGGTCATGGAGCCCATGATAGCGCGCTGATGGCCTTCCAAGGTGACTAGCGCGATGTGCTGGATCTCTTGTTCGGATTTGCCGAGGAACTGTTCACACGCTGAGAGCAGCATCTCAGCGTTCTGGCCTTGGATCTTCACCTGGAATTTATATCAATGGGTATTACTGCAAGGAATGTTTTAATTAATAAGGATATTAAAATTTATACTACAACTATAATAGTAAGTTTTAAAAAATGTTTAAAATAAATTACAAATATAAAGAGTATGTTTACAACTCGGAACACTGTACAATGAGACTTTAATTCGGAAAATGACGAACAAGCGACTTAAGTTACAAACAAAAAACTTATGTTCAGCAAAATTGTACCACAGGAGAGTAAAACTTAATTCGCATGATCATGATACTGCAGTTGTACAATTATAGAGATAATCTATACTATTATATAAATCTGAAGAGTTTGTTTATTTGTTTGAACACGCTAATCTCAGGAACTGCCGCGCCGTTTCGAATTTAAACAACATTTTAGTTTTGTATAGCCCATTTATCGAGGATGGCTATATATCATCACGCTATGACCAATGGGAGCGGAGCAATAACGAAAAATGTTGCAAAAAAGGAGAAAATTCATAACTTTTGAGGGCTTCCGTGTATGCTGCGTAAACGGTTAAAGTTATGTAACAATAATGTATGACGGAATTGTTCCTCTAAAAATATAATATAAAACAAATACCCAGCCTCTGCCTGCCTGATTGAACGCGATAAAGTCAAAAACTACCCAACGGTATTCGATAAAATTTGGTATGGAGATTGTTTAAAACCCTGGGAAAGACATAGGCTACTTTCTATCCCGGGAAAATATATAGCGTAACTTTTATCAACAGAAAACTTTATCCCGGAAAACCTTGATCACGCGGGCGGAGCCGCGGGCAAAAGCTAGTAAACCAAATAAAGTTCAACCAACGAAACGAAAACATCGCGATAACCTTCATGTAGGTATGAGCTAAGATGTCTTTATATTCTTAACGCAGCTACCCAGTTGATCGAATTCCGACCGTAAGCTATAGCGCTTTATGTACTAGTATAAATAAAGATTACCACAAGAGATTGGAATTTGTGTCCGATACACCGATAAAGTCGCTTCGGGACGACAGCGCTGTTTGGATCTAATTATTTTTTTTCTCATAATAATAAAGAAGAAATAGCGAGACGATCTGGATTTGTTTAAATGTGCCTAGGTCAGGTCAGCGCGGGATCGCTGTTCTTTGAGTGACCTTAGATAGCCCTTTGCCCAACATTGGGACATTATAGCCAATACAATAATAATATTCGTAATGATTTCTTATGTTTACGTCAAAGAACACCGATTCCTGCCTAGGATGATTCGCGAGGCTATTGAAATTAAAAAACATCCTAATTTCAATAGGGAAGATGGTTGGAAGCTTGCACAAGCCTGGGATTCAGTTCTACATTTAATTAAATAGGAACCCAAAAGACCGGCTGCCAGACTTCAAGACATTGTGAGCTCATTCTGCGTAGATCGGACCACCAACAGCTAAAAATTTTAAAAAGTTTAATATTTGTAAAATGTAGGTAGATATTGTAACTTTGACTTTACGGATGAACAACACCTCAGTCCCCCCCCCGAGACCATGAAGGCTGCAAAGTCTTCGAAACGTCGGGAGAAAAATAAAATACTAACCGCGATAGAATCCGGAAAATTAGTTTAATTTCAATGAATAACATTCGTATTAAATTTATACTGCGCTGATACATGTCTATCTATTGTTTATGTTGTATTATTTTATATTCAGATGTCCTTCAATGGACATTAACTACGTCACAGAAATGGATAATGGATAATAATAATAATAATACCATTTTTAAAATAGTATGGCGTAGAAATTGTCTACACGACCACAACGCTGGTCTTTTAATCGAGTAGCTAGTAATTAAGGGTTTGAAAATTTTGTCGAGAAGAGACTGACAAGTTAAGTTACTAAATTACTTTCTATTGTAGTAAAATACTGGCTTAGTTCGAACTAAACTTATCGACATGTTTGTTGCGTTTCATAAGATGACTATGACTTCTAGTGGTTCAAAAACCCCTTCTTTTCCAAAACCATGTTCCTTTTCTTTGAGGCCCGCTGAGAATCCACAAATTTTTGACATTGTGGATGTTTGAGACTCGTAGAGATCTTACTGACGTTGAACTCATTGACGGTAACTTCTTGATTACCGTTACTCATGCCACCAACGCCTAGATTTAAAAGAGGATTGTTACGTCTATCCTACTAACCGCTGGAAACCAATACAGCTGGCCCCCACCCTGGTCTCTCACGATATCCCAACTAATGATACCATCCTACACTTATTTGAAGTCCCTCCAAGCCGATCCACACAGGCTATAAACTAGATTATCTTTTGTTTTCACGGAGAGAATGCCTTATGACTACCGCCCAGCCTTCCTGGGGGCGACCAGGCGACTATGTTGGGGTCACAATGCCTTACGACCCGGCGTTGAGCCGCCCGGATTTGATGCTGACCTTCGGACGACCGCTTGACCGAGTCCCTAACTTATATACAACGAACGGCATACCAACATAGTGCGGCACTTAGAATATGCATGAAATATGCCGTTATCATAACAAGAGAAGTAATCTGATACGAATGAACAAATAAGATAATGCGTGATGTTTGCGTCATTATTTTTACAGCGTAAATGAGTGAGATGGGATTTTATTGATAACGTAAGCGCACGTTGTTTTTATTGGAATTGTGGACGTGGACTAACGCCTATACCTTTTCATTAATAAGGAAAGCCGAGCAGTGAGACAGTATATATAATGGGCGATCGTGTTATAGATTTGTCTTCCTCTCACTTGTTCATGACTTAAGACTCGAGCGGTAATACTCTCAGGCACTCAAGGCGGTTTTTTAGCTTAAGCCAGCAAACGGGCTGGCTCGCCTGACGTGAAGTGATCTTCAACGCCCATTGACGCCCATAATTACAAAGAATTATTGACGCATTTTGAAATTTGAAGGAAAGGAATAAGGATGGATTTAGGCCGGGAAATAAAAACTGTTACTGAAACGGTATCGCATTTTTCTGGCCACTGTTTAATGAGTTAATTAGTTTCATTTTCACCCGCCATATATTTCGAAATAAAATCTAATAACTAACAAAAACAGACTAAACCAATGGCAACATGTAAAAACGATGATTGATTCCTTCCTAAACGAATTTCGGCCACAGCGGCCAATCTCACTCGAGATCAGCCAAGTACGCCGGAGATATTATACATAATGTACACATGTGTGTGCATCACACAGATGCACTCCGTGTTCCTTCATTCTCATAGTCCGGTGAGACGGCAATCTGACATGTCCAGAAAGAGATCAGACGCAGGACCAAAGCTTTATGCGCTTTCCGCTGGTACGGGAGTATCACACCGCCAACTTCCTTACTCCGAGCTACAATTGAGTAATTTTAAAGATAAAAAAAACCCAGTCACAATTCTTTTGGCCCGACCCGGGGTCGAACCCGAGAACTCAGCGCAGTTGTCGTACTGGTACAGTGTACTATTACAATTACGCCACAGACGCATGTTAAAACACGCAAGTTCCTTACATAACGCAGACGAGCAATAAGTAGTTTTAAAAAATCATTCTTTGTAGTAAAATCGTTTTGAGTACGCTGATAGTAATTATCATCGTTATTAACATAGCTTCATTGAAAGGCAGTTAACCCTCACTCGGGCAATGAGCCCGGCACCTCAAGATGACGGCCTGAAGTCGCACTGAAGAGAGTCACAATCAAGGCCTGATAAGTACTGCACTCAATATTCTACACACGTATTTTGCTGTAAATATATAAATATATGACGAATGCACCAGGAAGGCGGCCTACAGAGAGGAGTGGCGACGAAGCTTGCCACCATCACCTGAGATGATGACCACGACCGCTCTGTCAAGAGTGACAGCGACAAAGAAGAAGAATATAAATATATATTTTGTCTATGGGCTTGTGAGTAGGTACTGCCGCTTTGTCTATTGCTATCGTCCAGCAGTGTGTATTGTTGCGGTCTAAAGGACACTGGATTATAATATTCGCAATTTGCACGTACTGGCGCTAAAGGAAGACGCTTTTGAGTATCAAACTTTTATAGTCACATTTACAATTTATAAGCCGGCGATAGCCTACTATATAAACTATATAATACTATATAATATACAATAGTAATTGTATTAGAACGGACTGCTGAGACGATTGTCCGCATATTCAAAAACCAAGAGACCTCTGACTTTAATGTTAAATAGTGTTCAAATACCGTTGTTGAATTATCGCTTGCTTTATAAGGAAATTCAAATTCTTTGTGAGAAAGCCTGCATACCTGAGAAGTTCTCTATCATAATTTTGAGCGTACGTGAAGACTGCCATTCCGCACTAGGCAAACATAGTGAAATAAGGTCTAATCCCTACCAGTGCTAGAGGAGGCCCGTGCCCAGCAGAGGGATAGAATAATATAGAACAGAGCTGATATTATTATTATATTTATCCATTTTACACAAACAGACGCGATCAAGACGCGTTTGAGAAGAAGGCCGGACGGTAGTACATCTTTATTTTTAATTTGAACCATAAATAAAAAAAAACTATTATAATACACAATAAAAGTCGTAGGAGTTCGCTGGATATGGGCCGCTTCCAATAGGGCGCTCTGGAAATCTTTGGGAGAGGCCCATGTTCAACAGTGGACATCCTACGGCTGATGACGATGATTATAATAGACAGGAGTCAGTGTACTGAGCATAAAGAGCTCGTGTAACGTCACAGAGTCCAGTACCATGCAATATTTTCAATGTTTGAAGCAGTTTTAACGCTGTTTATTAACTGTCTTGCTCTGTCAAGCACACAAACAACCCACACGTCTCTTTAATATCGACAGATATCCCTTCAGAGAGAAATCCACACTGATAACATAAACCGGTTAACATTCTGAAACATATTATCCAGGGGATTGGATTTAGGTGGTATATAACATTAGCCATAGCGCCAAATAACTAAATTTAGACTGTAGTATTCTAGACCGTATACCATTTTGGAAATAGAGGTGACGTTGCTATTCGCGGAAGATACAGTTCATTATTAAATTCCACTGTACCCCAGGGATTGCTGTCGTCCTGTTGGTATTGCGGTAACCTCTATTTACTCGATACGACGGTCTAAATATTTTAAATCCGGTGATCCGTCCCGGCTCGGATAAGAGTCGACAGGTTCGCGAATAACTCAATAAAAGAGGAATAAGGTTTACCGTCATTGAGTTTGTCGACGTTGACCTGTAGCCGTATTGATCGCAACTGAAAGCTAATGGCTTGTTTTTGAGCATATTTTTAGTTAAATCTTCCCAACAACCAAATTAAACAGCTTTCAAAAAGCACTAAAAACCTGCATGCCGTTTATTTATAATTAGTCACCGAGGATTAATAAAATAAACGTCGCATTAAGAACCCCTCCTTTTTGAAGTTGGTTAAAGATACAAGGTGAAGTAAACAAATTAGCGATGTCGTATAAGGACTAAGGTATCGGCAAACGTGAATTTGAACTAACAATAATATATACTTATTTATGTATGTAAACGAAAAATAGAGACGTCCTTGAATATAAACGATATTTGGGAACGTTCCTCGGCACATTGCAGCGCGCTGTTCAACATGTTATGAATAACAACTTCGCTGCCTGGTGTATATACAAGGCTATCATATACAACGCATACGTATATACATCGATTACTCAGACGTCTGGTTATTAAGAGGGCATTGAAGGCAAGACGCCGGGCCTCTCGAATATACTTGACGGATAAGGAGCAGTGTATAACGAAACGAATCCCGGTACGGTTACGTTGCGGGATGGGGACATTTGCGGGATTGACATACACGTACAATTTACTTATTAGTAACTTATCAGACCAGTACGGCCACGTTAACAGACTGAATTATATAATTATAATAAGCTATGATTACGAGCTACTTGTGACTTTATTTTATAATAATGAAATTATATAATTATCGTAACGTTATGATTAATACGTATTAAATAGAGCTATACTGCGTTGTGACTTTATTTTATATAACGTATTAACGTATGTATGAAGGTTTGTTTACGCTGAAAAATAACAATGTCGGAACTCAACGGGAGTGAACTTGCTTATTGTCAATTGATATCAAAAAAGTATTTGTATAATTCGTTGTAAAATCACGTTGTAAACATATTGAAGTGAATTTACGGCTGTTAAAGAGAATTATATTTTTTTCACATATCCCTTGGTAGTAAGAGTAAACAGTGATTCGTTGCGGGATTGGCCTCGGTCTGAACTGCCCTTAAGTCTGGACAACGTTTGGCTTCGATCCAAAAATGTACATGATTTATATCGAGAATAATTGATGCAATGTGAAAGAACTCATTGTACTGGTTTTGGTACGTATTCTTTAACTTGGTGAATTATGAATAAATTTCAATCGAAGTACAGCCACATTACCAGGGGAATAAAGACCGTATGGCTGACCTTCATAAAGCTGAAATTAGCTGGTAGAAGTATAATATAGGCATAGACATCCTATCATAGTAGGTCGAACCAATGTCGCATTTTGAGATCAAAGAGCGGTTACCATCAAAACCAGTACAGGTATTCTGTTATAATAAATTAATAAAAAATGTTTCCTAACCTGCGCAATACCGGTCACTGATATCGGCACTCCCTGGCTGGTGTAGACCGTGGGCGACTCCACCTGCAGCGTCATGGTGTTGAGGGATATCCGCTGGACATTCTGGATAGCCGGCCAGACGAACGCGCGGCCGCCCGGCACCAAAAGCGGCTTCGAGTAACAGCATCCTGACAGCACACACATTAGTAGACAACATCAGTATTATAATGTATGGGATAAAAGTCATCTCGTATGAGCCTATAATAGAAATAGACTTTTAATACAAAACAGAGACGTGACGTAAGTGTTCCGCCTGGTTATTTATTGTCTTTATTGCCAAATTTTTTATTACACATGTTTACGAACCTTGGCACAGGGGACTCGGTACGGTTTGCTGCAGCTTAACATTTAATATCGCTTAGCTATTTAGCAAAACAATAAATTCGCAAAACAGGACTCGCATTCAACAAATCGCAAAGCAGTATACAAAACAGTGATGGCCACATTAAAAAAAAATACCATGAATCATGGCCAAAGAGAAAAAATATAGCTTATTTTCTTTTGACCTCGCTAAATAGTGGTTAATAATACATGAAGAATGGAGACGTATAAATAGCTGTCTTTATAAATAATTGCTGCCGAGCCATTCCCAACTTAACTATAGGCTGTGTAGAACAATTAAATGTCAACTAGAAAGATAGGGCGCGCCAATAGACTGTTAGAACAAAGCGAAAAAACGAATGAAAGTGACAATTGAATACGTCCCGACTTACTTACGTGGGACACTACGTAACTTGATTACAAGCATTCTTACTATTGCAAAGTCTTTACGATATTAACAATGCCAATATCCTTTACAACCTCACTGTGACCATATTTTGATCAAAATTGCGGAATTCAAAACGTTATTTAACTCTTACATATATAGTAATAGTCCACTATTTTTAAAAATAATACTTCAATCTTATCTAATGTACTAAGCGATGATGACAATAATTACACGCCTTCTAAAGGTCATCCTATAACGCAGAAAGTCACTAGCCCTGCCCATATTCCCGTGGTGGTAACTATATACGACGCAGATTACGTCAACCGACAATTAGGCCAATTATAACGTTAGAGTCACTCCAAATAATTAGGTCTTGTTTTTAATAGCAACGTGTATCGCTAGTACTCGTTGCACCGATTAAATGGAATGCATTTACCCTGCTTTTAAAACGCATAGCAAAGCGTGACCTAAATATAAAGAGATAATTCCCCTAGCCAAGTCTTTATGCGTGATTTTTATAATGGCCGACTTTTCAGTCGCCAAATAATTATCGGTCGTATGAGTTTAGCACGTACAATTACTTTGTATTGTGATTTAATATTGAATACCTTAACAACTTAGGGTTATAACAGCAGTATAGTATAGTCAGAGGGCACTAAACGGTGTACGGGGGCATTATCGTATTTTTGAAATTACGGACGTTCAAATGCAAAAACAGTTGAAAATCCTATAGGTAAAAGACTTTTTGAATCCTTTACCTATACGGCTTTTAAAGCTGTCCTACTATTAGAATGTCCGTTATTGCAAAAACAAGGAGTCGCCTCCGTAGACGGAATCGCCCCAGATGACGATATCAACTATTGATCTGTAATTCAGTTTCGGTTGGTGTTGCTTTTATTGGGCTGATGTGAGATTTACAAAAGCCCAATAAAAGCAGTAGAAAGGCATCTTCGTCCCATTATTCATCCGTACAGAAAAACCATTGTTAAGATTTCCACAGTATAATTATACATGACAATTACAAAGTGATGCCCTAAAATTTATTCCTCGATTGAAAACGATCACTTGTATTTCAAAAATGGTAGGAAAATATGCAACAACGGTACGTCGAGATTCAATAGCAAGCTTGTAGCCATGTAACTGTTTTTTCCATTTCCCTATATGACAATAAAAGTCGGAAAACTGCTGGTTGGAAAGCCGGAAAATGACCCTATTAGATAATGATAAACCCAACATTACATTATACGAATGTGTTAAAAATACAAATACATCAGAGCAACAGATTTCGCAGTGTCGGTGAATAAGGTTTTCCGAGATAAAAGACCCGCTATATATTTTGCGGGTATAAACGCTATGTCCTTCCCAGGAGCCAAAACTATCTCCATACGAAAGTTCATCAAGTCAATTCGGTAGTTCCACAACGTGAACGCGTAACAGACAAAATTACTATCGCATTTACAATATAAATATGGATTATGAAATGTTTTGGTATTGAGGCGAAACTCGTGCGCGCATCCACCACACGCTATTCTGATATAAAACAGAACTAATGTATTTGGAATTGGTTTTATATTGATAGCTTCAAAGGAAACAAGAAGTGATTATTATAACTAACATTGTGGATCAAATGCCAAGCATGTTTTAATGTGTTAAATTACTTTCCCAATTATAAAATATAATATTAATTATCATTTGCATTACTGCTAAATAAAATACCCATTGTATGATTTATTTATCAGATATGACCATCGAAGTTCCTAACTTTGTGCTACAGTTTCCATAGCAATGCACTTCCTTATTTGTGTGTGTTTTAAATTATCCATTTTAATAATGTAATTATATTATGACAGATATAATACATAAGCACCCTGTAGTAAAATTTCTTGGACTGTTAATAGATTGCTGAGAATATGTTCAATTATTAAGTAAAGAAAACAAAATAACTGACGGATGAGACCTACTCATTTATTATTCTTTTACAAGCTGTTAAGCTTTTTTAGGGAAATTTGTTTAATACTAATAATTTAATTAATAATTTATAATTGAGATCTCAAAGAACATACATTCTTAGTAATACCAATTGTCTTTTAATTTATTATTATGTATCAACAAAATAAGTTAGCATATATTATGATAAATAAAAAAATGTATAAATTGATAAGTCAATGCAGCCTCGCTGCTATTACCCTGGCATGGTGCCAGTCTGTTTTCGCTCAATTAATGTTGTATGTAGTTGTTAATTTATGAATACATCCTTTTTATTATTGGTCATAAATAATGAATATTGATTAAAACAAATTGATTTCCCATTCAATGTTATTTATATATTATTTTGCTTATCAATGCGTATTTCATACACAGAATTTGTTTGATGCTATTTTATTGCATTATATGGTTGCTATTATTACAAGCATAATAGTGATACACTTATAATTTAAGAATCATTGCTAATATAACAGTTTATGAAAAAACCCTTCATGTTTGGTCTCCTGCAGTCTGGACAACATTTTGATATTCTGATATAAGCAATAATATTAATTAGAGATAGGCACCAACATACAACCAAATAACCTTAAATGTAATAATATAATGTTGAATTGTATAAAAAAAAATTATGCAAATAACATGTTAAAAATTATAGATATTTTTATACTTTGCAAATTATAATTTTTAATTTTACCATGGCACGGGATTGGTATTAAATTAAGTATCAATATTTAATAAACCAATATGTCTATATTACCACTAAACACTTGCTCAGCAGTATAATAACAAAGTTAAATAAAATGTATGTCGTAAAAAAACTAGCATGCTAGTAAGTCATAAAGTAAAATTTTTTTTTGTATCGGCATTGGGCATTAGCATATAAACAATTTATTATTAATAAATTAAAATAAATTTTGAATTTATCTTTTGTTGCTTTCGAATAAACAACTTGAATATAACATAATACAATAGATATTTAAATGATAACTCAATCTATGTAACTACAATGACAAAATAAAATAGCCGACACGATGTGCCTCCGCTCATTACATGCAATAAAAAGAAATGAATTTGCTGGTTCTAATCATAATACTATCCTAAAAGTTATATTCAAAAGCACGACACATTTAAAAAACGTGTAGTAACGCATTATAAATAGTTTTACACAAAAACACGTAAATCTTATTAGTCTTTACAAACGAACAAGGAAAAATAATCAGATCGAAATTACTCACCGGACACCACAAGTGCTTCGTTAGGTCCGCAAGTAACGAAACCCCAAGTCATTTTCAGAGATGCAAAAGCAAACAAATTTCGAACAAAATAAAACTATTTTCGTAAAGCAATAAAGTCATAAAATATTTAATATTTATATTATCAAAATACTAAACATTACACAACTTCATAGAAATGGGCGACCGCCGCGCGTCTGATGTTGCCAGACTCTAAAATATACTGTCACAAACGACGCACACGGTACATCAAATATTACATTCAACGCGTGATAATCTCAACATAGATACTCAAGTTAATCGATATTTTTCCATCTACAAATTATAATAGACATTTTATTCTGTGTATATAATGTGGTATAAATAATATTAGTTTATTCTATTGTTTTGAACGTGCGGAGACGGGACTAACCGTTGTCGGAATTCTGGGAATGAAAACAAAACCATTTTTTAATTTTTAATACAATGCTCGCTGTTTTTAAATTTTTCATCTTCTTCGTTGAAATAAGAATTTGCTTTAGAGCAGCACTAAATACAATATTAAATCTATACTATTATAAAACAGAAGTTTGTTTGTTTCTTTGAACACGTTACTAGTCACTTCTAGTTCGAATAAGAAAAATATTTTAGTGTTGGTTAGTCCATTTATCTTGGAAGGCTATAAACTATATGTGTTATTATTTAATTGTTACTTGTTATAACTTAGACGTAAAAAAATACTGATTAGCGAGATAAAAGCTAGCATGCTTTATATTTAGAATATTATTCATAGCAATATTTAATTTCATATGAACTGTTGTATTTACACGGGATAATATAGATAGTATTCCTTACACGGAATGATTTGTTATTATAAAATGTAGAATGATGTGCCTATATACAATCAAACACGTGTAAATACCTTATAACATTTTATCGACAAAAATATATGTATTGATTTTTACTATACAAAAGCGCCATTTTGGTTTGTAATGTCCATTTAATTCTATGTACTTATATGGAAATTATTATAAAAGTAATCAATATATTGGTTGCTCAGATTGATTGTTGTTGACGTAGGTACAATACATGGGTACATTTAAAAATATATATGTCTTGAAAAATGTACTCAATTTGTAATTAACTTAAAATAGCAGTAGTCAGTTGGTTTCACCCGAAGATGGATTTTCTGAGAAATGAAAAACATTAAGACATGAAAAGTGGGCTATTCACAGGATAATATCTAATTTCAATATTGTTTGACAGGACGATATGATCACAGAGATCTAGTCTAATACTACCTTTTTAAAATATTGTAGACAATAGCTACTATAATCTAATGTTGTAGGTAACCCGTAAACAAAAAGTAAATATATTAAATAGATGAAAAAAAATGGTCCGAATGAGCGGTAAAATTATATATTATTTTATATTATACTATTGCAGATTTTAAAATGAATGGTGCAATGTGGGAGAGAAAGAAGCAACTTTAAGGACAGGGACGCAGTCAATCAAAGGATAGTATATTCTAAGTAGAAATTGCATTTTTTGAATAGCAACACAATCGTTAACTACTGTCGAGTGGCATTTAATAAAATGTCGCTTATCCAATAATTGATTTATGTTCAATTCGTGATTTTGCATGCTTTCAGTAAATTTTCTTTTCTCGCAAACACAACTTTTTTTAATGACTACACAGTTTTTGTATGGTTTGTTAGTCTTTATGTACCAGTGGCGAAGGGTAAAGTTTTCCTAAAGGGAACCCGACACAACGTATTGGTACTATTTATGCGTAAATGTGGTCTGCAATTCGTTCAAAGATACTTAGATTCTATATAAATAACGAAAGGGAAGCCGGCAGCATACGGGTGATTTTAAGAATATAAAATGTTTCCCAACGTATACTTATACACACACTGTGAAAGGGGCATTGTAAAAGGGGCACATGTAGAGACGCCCGATGCAATAATTTAGTTGGGATGTGTAGACCTTGCAGGTATTCTCAATCTGTATTTATAAAGGACATACAAACAAAGACAGCGCCCGCAAGGACTATTGCAATGACGCAGTGGCGGCCTTAGTGAGGGAGGGAGGTTACACGAATTGGGCAAATCTCTGGGCTTCCAGCTGAGAGGATACACGAGCTGCTCCCGCGCTTAAACGGAAGGGGTTTTTTTAAACCACTACCCTGTTTATCAAATCATCTTTAAGCATTTTACCATAACTGATTTCACCAACGCGGGTCGGTGACGCGTTTCGGTACGGTTTTACTTGCTATGCATTTATTTATTTAAATAAGGTTCCCAAACAATATACCCATTTTTTTCACTATAACATACTTGAATCACATTCTGTTGTCATTATTTACTTAATCAAAGAGTACACAGCTTTTTCAAATTACTCGCGTTATTCTTATTTTACTGTAAGAATATTCGCTATCACGCCGATTAGGAATTTCGATTTATTTTCTTTTCAAAGAAGATTTAATCTATTATTGTCAATATAATAGATATTATAGAAAATCTCTATTATTCCACATGGATAATTAGTTTTGTATCAGTTTTGCTGTCAATACAATTTCATCGTGAATGGTTATTCCTTATGTGTTTCAACTGTCAAATTTGTACTATGGTTTCTTCTGTGAGGCGAAGAGCTGCAGAATGGCGCTGTCTGCGTTTTAAATTTAAATTTTATCAATACATTTGCTGAATATTATATTATAGTGACACGGTGAGTTACTAAATTACAGTTACATTTCTTTATTTTTGCCTGACTTAAATATTTTTATTGTTTTGTCTGTTCGTCAATTACGCGTAAATAACATTTTTTATTTAAATATTTACATAATTATTTTATTTTCCACGTTATAAATCAGGTTTTATGTTCTTAGCTTAGCTTTTATATACGTTATTCAATGTGGCGACAATATGTTTAGTATATTTTAAACCACTAAACAAACTGTAAACGAAGTTTATTTGTAGAAAAATATCTAATTTTATACTATACATTTTATTAGGTAGCTACTTTATGCAAAATCAGATAAGTGCTGCATTAAAACAAATATTTATGAGATTTAAAAGTTTTATATATTTACACTTAAGTTTGTATTTAAAAAAGAAAACCCCATATTTATTTACAATGTAAGTATAATCTCTTTTCAGAGAACTCTATTTTCCATTTTCAAAGTCAAAGTTTTAGGCAATGGAAGAACTTCTAGGAGCACCAATGTTGTATTTTATTCTCAACTATTTATGTATGGGTGTCTCAGTATTGTATACTTTGTTATTGAATCTACATTTTTTTGCAGAATCCATGGATTACATTATTAATGAAATATTTTCTGTTTATAATAATTCCTAGGAGATTTTAAACAAATTATAAATGAAAGGTGAAAAAGATGGCCCTACAATTTCATATAGATATTTTCACTGTAGATCACTAAAGCATCATTTAGGTTTACTTTACTCTTCTTCAAAACCTTCAGATATGAAAAAAAGCAGTGAGAATGCATTTAAGTAACAATATTCAACTATTATATGATGGAATTTGCCTAAGATGCTAATAAATAAAAAAAGTGATTGTAAATAGTATAATCAGCATAATATAATATATCAGTACTACAGACACTAATGAATAGGTTTTGATAATCAGTATAGTGAAGTATTGTAATAAATATAAAAAAGTAATAACACAAAAAAAAACATTTGAATGACCATCTTAATTGAGATAAACAAACTTACTATTTATGCAAATATATAATACCCTGGTCTTGCATTAACTGTCCAAATCTTGGGCATGACATTTTTCTTCTAAGACCCTAGTGTTTATAGTTAAAAAAAACTGTAAAATAGCCACTTGATGTTAGTTTTCTCAAAAGATGTGACACCATCTCGGTACAAGCATACTTTTTTATTTTAACAGGGCAGTGGCTTTGGAAAAAGGTCCCTAATTACACTTTTTGGTATGAGAGATGCTTTGTTAGTTCTCACACATGGTGACCTAAAATAAAGCCACCAATCAGGGTTCTGGGCTTTTACTGTAGTAATTATTGCCCCTGGATACTTGGTGTTAAGTGAAATGAAGGTCAAGAAAAATATTGGGAAAAAAAATATGACATGAATATGGTATTTAAATAATTTCATATAAGTATATGTAGAATCTAATAAACAACAATAAAAACTAATAATAAATTTATAATTTCAGAATTCCTGAATGCAGTACCGGCAGTAAAAATGTGTTTTTAGGTAAGTAGTAGTAATAACATATTATAGTTCATTTCTCTAGATCACAAATAATAATTTTATGTACAAGGTAAATAATATATTACACACATGAAATAATATTGCCATAGATAAATATGCTTAACAAACTTCTTTTAAATGATAGTATTGTTTAATCGAAATATTGTTTGATTAATAAAGAGTTGTCAATGGTAATATAAAACAAACTGAAACTCATGTGTACTCACACACTCAATTATAAAGTAATCTGGGTGTTAAGCAATTATAAAATATAAACTGGAAAAGTCAGCGTTCCTTTTCAGTTACATTATCTAAGGATATTTTAGTTTTTTAAAAGAACTATATAAAAGGCATACATGATCTCAACTTAATAGATTATCTATAAGTTGCAACATGATAAATCAATTAGCATATAAATAGCTAAGATTATTGGAATTGATATTGGTTATTTCAGTTGGAATTAAATATGATAAATTTAATCAAAATCACATATTCCCATTTTGTATGCAACATAGATTTAACTCTATATAGAGTATGATATCATAGTCAAAAGTCGTATTGACCCTATAATTAATATATCTTACCTGTAGGTATGTTTATCCCACGCCAGTCTACACAACTATGCCGGTCTGTTTAAAACCGGATATTATACAGGCTGATCCAGGAACGCGGCACACTCACGTGGGACACTATGGCTGCTTAACACCTTATGCACGGTGGACGCTGTCTTACCATCCGCAAAACCCCTCATTAAGACTCGTAAGACTTAGCTCATTCCAAAAACAATGCCGCGACTGAATTCTTGGAAATAATCTGGTGGTACCGACCGACCGCTCTGGCGACCATCGTGCAGAAGATGTTAAAACGCGCCATAGTGGCTCACGTAAGTGTGTCGTGTTCCGGGATCAGTTTGTGTATATCCGGTTCCAAAAGGTCGGTATAGCTGTGTCGACCACGAGGGGTAATTATTACTCGTCAGTTGACATTCGGCGGCGATAGCCTAGTTGGGTGTCGAACGGTCTGCCAAGACGAATGTCCGCAGGTTCAAATCCCAAGGGCACACACCTCTGACTTTTCTAAAAAATCACGTGTGTATTCTTTGTGAATTTATCGTTCGCTTTAACGGTGAAGGAAAACATCGTGAGGAAACCTGCACATCTGAGAAGTTCTCTATAGGAATTTCGAAGGTGTATGAAGTCTACCAATCCGCACTAGGCCAGCGTGGTGGACTAAGGCCTAATCCCTCTCAGTAGTAGAGGAGGCCCGTGTTCAGCAGTGGGCAAGTATATAATACAGGGCTGATATTATTAAGTAATAAAGCCTCACATGTCAGAAGTTGTAAGCAACCCGTAATCCTCGTGTCCAGTTAGCATTTAATAACGTCATGATATTATTTTCCAAAGGAAGATGGGATGGCATTGCAAGTTAATTGCATTGTACTGAGCAGTCTAGCGTTAGATTTCATAGTTATTAAAAGTTATGTCCCCCGTGCAGTGAGCTGTAAGCTCGTTGTCCACGATTCCAGAGTTTAACGGGGCTTTCCGGAACAGGTGTTATCTGGGTTATTATTTTGATATTATGAATATTTAGAATAGTGTCACACAATCCATAGAGGTGTCATCAAAATATGTTGGTTAATAACAATATAATTTGTAGTTAATTAGGTCATTTAGTTAATCAGTGTCATTATCTATTATTAAATCCTAATTTATTTAATAAGATGTCAATAACACGGTAAATTAAACGAGTCACTGAATTTATCGAGTAGTTCTAGTGCGCTAGTTTTCAACATTATTAAAAGTTATGCTATTGTGCAGTGAGGTGTAATTTGGGTGACCATGGGTTCCGTATTCGACGAGACTGTCCTGTTAATACTTTGTCTTGTTTTTTTAAGTAATAAATAATAATGCTATAAAACCTGTATTTCCTTAAAAGCGTTACTTAAAATAAAATCACAGTAATTTTTGTAATAACTAAAAACACATATTGATGATCGTGATTGTAAAACTAGGTCTGTTTGTAACCGCTTATAAAATATCACAATTTACCACTAATAATAACAAATACATAGAAGCTAATCCTCTGTTCATACATAATTTATTTCATCAATAAAATTGTCCCGTTTTATTTCCCAAGAAGTGGTCACTAACGCAGCACAAGACGCATAGTAAACTATCGGACAAAATCTAACGAAGTTTGCATTTGTACAAAGATCTACCTGATCCCCGTCGTTATCACAAAGTTGTGCACAAGAGTGTGAACTTTTATTAGTTATAGTTTGTTGATTGGCAATATAAAATCTTAGTACTTCGATGGCACTTGGATTTTATATTGCCAATGTTTATTGTGAAGTTGGAATCATAGTTTGAAAGTTGACTATTCTATTTTTACTCAAATTGAGGAAGTTTTAAAAAATATGTATACTTTAATACGACGGTTGAAAGGCTATTTTATTTAAGCGATATTTTTTTGGGACATTAAGTTTTATACATATTTAAAATCGGCACTTTTTTCTACGTTTTTTTAACCTACTTTATTTTTTTTTTAAATAATGTCGTTTATTTAAAAGTGGTATACAGTCATCTTATAAAAATACAATGTCAATACTAGCTTAAAAATGCAATGATAACATATAAAACACATAACGCATGTATATACAAAAATAATTTTCCTATTGTAAAGATGCATCACTATTACGCTGTGGGATTCTTTATCAAGTTAATCTCCAAACAAACCCAACGATCTTTCCTTCAACACAAAGACATGGTAAAATTAATGAAGTCAGCAAAGTTCAACAACACAAGTTGTGTTAACTGGATGTCTTTAACACCGTCACAATATACGGCCTATTAAAGGTATGCAAGCAGTGCACTTTGCTGCATCAGACAGAACTTAATTGGAAAATATCAAACAGAGAAATAAAAGCTTAGTTTAATTATGTTGCTCTTTGGTCCTTTGATACGGTACGTAGACGACATATATTAATATTGCGCTGTGAGTAGTAGAGAATGAAGGTTTGGCCACAACAACGTGCAGGCACAGGGCCGAGATGGCTGCGGTTTGTTCGCCTAATATACTCCTTAAAGTTAGACTGTAAGTAACTAATCGGATTAAAGTGTGAAGTACTGTGTTCACTGAACTATAATTAGGTTCTTAGGTATCCCCGTAAAATAGCTAGTAAGGAACCCAGGTACTCCAGTATAACTATCAATATATTTTATTTATTATGTACATCTTTGTTAAAACATACACACCCACTGCAGTGAGTTCTTCCGTGAATCATATCATCGACAGTAGTTGTATAATTATTATGATTGTTACGTTTAGGGTAAATTACAATAATATACCTATCACTGAGCCGGTCGCTCATTAATAAAAAAATATTCCTTTATAAAAGCAACACGGCGGTGACACGGAGTATGAATGAGGGGTGCGTTGCGCATTCCTCCTCGCACCGTATCCCGAATGGCTAGACTAAAGTAAGCTTGTTTCACCACATAACACATTCAAAAAATTATTGTCCAACTGCGGAAAATGTTTTGCTAAAGTTACGCTCGCTGTACAAGTCGGATGAAACTGGATTGTGGAAATGCAATTGTCATTTCACCTGAGCGAAATGAATTTTCATTTAAAAAGGTAAAATGCATTAGTTAAGACAATAAAAGCATGTTTCGTTAACGTTGTCACTTTGTTTACACGGATATATTTTCCTGTTTTAAAGCAGCGTTTAAGTATAATTGAGTATTTGTTCAGCGATTTTGTTTAGTGTATATTTTTATATTAATTTCTTACTTTTACTTAAATGTTAGTCATTAAAACTATATTCGGGTTTTATTGCGGTTTTATATATTATAAAATGTAATAGAATCCATGGTGGTGGTCCCACTGGTGGTACCACGGCAATGTCTATTTTGGCAGCAGTGTGTAGTCACTGTTGTGTACCGTTTGAAGGACATTTTAGCTAGTGTAACTACTGGATATAATGAGACTTAACATCTCATGTCTCAGGATGGCGAGCGCAGTAGAATACCAAACAATTCTTAGTAATTCAAGGTGTTGGATGGTGTTTCTACTATTTATGGGCGGTCGTATAGCTTACCATCAGGCGAACGGCAAGCTCATGTCGTCAATCAAAACAATAATAAAAAACTGTTTAAATAGTTTCATTTCATTAGTTTATGTTTTGTTAAAATATCTATCTTCTATCTATATCTATACTTATAATAAATCTGTAGAGAGGTCAATTCTGTACATGAAATATATTTCAAAAATAACTATCAGGGGGTGATTAGGGATCGATACTGATGCCAAAAATGCAATTAGTAAAATTTTTGTCTGTCTGTCTGTCTGTGTGTCTGTCTGTCTGTATAACCGTTATAGAAACAAAAACTACTCGACGGATTTTAACGAAACTTGGTACAATTATTTTTCATACTCCTGTGCTGGTTATAGTATACTTTTCATCACGCTACAATTAATAGGAGCAGAGCAGTGAAGGGAAATGTTGGGAAAACGGGAGAAGTTACTCCATTTTTAAGCTTCCGTCGCGTGTGCAACCTTAATGGTTAAAGCTACATAGAAATCATGTACGACGGAAATGTTCTCCTTAAAATTATGTAAAAAATATCCCACGACAGCATATGTCTATCTTTTATGGTTGACTCACAATGACACGTGTAACTCCCGATATCTTAGCAGTTCGAAGCTTTCTCATTATATTTGTTTACTAATCTTAGGAACTATCGGTCCAAACTGAAAAATTCTTTTTGCGTTGGATAGCCCTTTATTTGTGGATTGCTATAGGCTATATATCATCACGCTATACCCAATAGGAGCGGAGCAGCAATGGCTAATCTCTGGAACTACCAGTTTGAACTGAAAAATTCGTTTTGTGTTGGATAGCCCTTTATTTGTGGGGTGCTATAGGCTGTATATCATCACGCTATGACCAATAGGAGCGGAGCAGTAATGAAACATGTTACAAGTACGGGGACAATTTATTAGTTTTGAGAGCTTCCGTTGCGTGCGCTGCGTAAACGGTTAAAGTTATGCAACAATGATGTATATCGGGATTATTCCTCTTAAAAAGTTGTGAAAAAATATATTATAAAACAAAGTCCCCCGCTGCATCCGTTTGCCTGAACGTCTTAAACTCAAAAACTACCCAACGTATTAAGATAAAATTTCGTATGGAGACAGTTTGAAACCCTGGGAAGAACAGGCTCCCGGGAAACTACTACTTTTATAATGGAAAACTTTAACCTGAAAAACTTTATAACGCGGGCGGAACCGCGAGCAAAAGCTAGTTATGAATATTTTTGTAAAGATATCTCAAATATAATATGATTACCTGAAATCGATTTCCTACATAGTTATTTATAATAGAATACTAAAAATAAGTACACGAGTTTCCAACAAGTGTATTTGAATGTAGCCTGTTAATTATACTAAAACATATTTTATGTTTGAAATCTGTAAAACTATGTGTTTTGAGATATGAGCGTGAGAAACTATCGGGACGTATTGCACTATACCTTTCTTATAATATTATTTAATTTACCATCCCATACAATGATGACATTTTTGTCAACACATGACGAGGTACACCGCAAAAACACAATTCGTTTTTCCGCGCAGATATTTGACATTGACAGGCGTTGTCGGGCTATCCGCCAGTCGCCTCATATATTGCGGAATAAAATTTAAATGCAGTTAAAATTGGGCCTATTTTCATGTAAATTCAGTAGTGGTATGTCCCAGTGACATGATTACATTAATTGATTGTCGTGCGGTAAATAGTGTACTGCAATGGACAATGCGAGGAGAAATACGTAAGGTACTAAATACATGAGTTTTCGTGATGTTGTGGGGGACTCCTCAAAGATACTTCCACAATTGTGGAGTGCTACTGTCGAATAATATCGTTAACGTAGTAACAAGGTGTTGTGACGTGGGTTCCGGGAAAGTTGGGGTTGCATGTTATCAAGGCGTTGATAAACCCACGGCGTCCTGAAATTCCTTCTCCGCAGCGGAGGTTTGTAAGAGGTGGTACTTTCTCGCACACTTTACAATTTTTTTATAAACCGTTCAAGAATCATCCAGAAGACATTTGACCGGTCATTCATTGGCATTCGTGTGCGATTGGTGATGCACTTAATGTGGTAATTGGTTATTTGCATCCATACATAACATGCTATGCATGCGCGAGATGTGATTACAAATTGCATGATTTTCTATATACGTTTTATTATTTTCTGCTTTACAATTGTGGGAAATGTATGGTGAAATTAGCAAACCTTCCATTTGAGAGTAAATGCTATTAAATAGTGTCGTTTACAATAACAAAAGCACTGCTGCGGCGTTCCCACCGGATACATGATAAGTTCCGTCCCTAGAAATTACATTGGCTACAATGCCTTAATTTGTAATATTATAGAGCTATCTATATTACAAGACCGCTAATGATCAATTTGTTGCAGACTAATTACCCGTTAATTAATATTATCATGTTTGATTCAGAACTCTGTCTAGCATTAACTAATGCTTAGACATAAACCACTAAACCTCACGCATGCACAAACAATATTCAATCGAATTATATTAACAGACTGATTATTGGCGCTTACAGTCTAGATGCAGGAGTAGGGATGGTAGTATACGTACCGAATACTCGATATCGATACGTTGTACGATTATATTTTGGAGCGTTATTCTTTACATCATCATAATCATCTCAGCCACAGGAAGTCCACTGCTGAACATAGGCCTCCCCCAAGGATCTCCATCGTTATTCTTTACGCCACTCGATAATTTGATAGTGCGTAACAAGCTCGTAACGCACCGCGTTGCGTTTAAGACAACAGAAATTGGCTTACAGAATACTATTCCACGCTAATTTCGCGAAGATAACGTACCATAGTCATGTTATAAGTTTACACTGACATAGAGAATATGCCAATAGTGTAAGATTTATCCACCCATACCGCCGTTTTCCATAAATGATCCTAAACGCTTTTTTAACGAAAGTGGTTGTTACAGGTCGGTTACCGAAATTGTCGCCTGATTGTAAGCGATACGACCTCCTATAAACAGTAGAAATACTATCCAACGCCTTGAATTTCATAGTGTTGTTTGGTATTCCACTGGGCTTGCCATCCTGAGACATGAGATGTTAAGTCTTATTATGTCCAATAGTTACACTGGCTACAATGTTGCTGCTTGCGCGTATAACACATTTAAAAAATTGTGTGTGTTTGTTTTCTGTGAATGAAGATCCGTCAGTCGCACAAGACAACGCATTGTTGACGTATAAACTAAATCTATACTATTATATAAAGCTGAAGAGTTTGTTTGTTTGTTTGTTTGTTTGTTTGTTTGTTTGTTTGTTTGTTTGAACGCGCTAATCTCAGGAACTACCGGTCCAAACTGAAAAATTCTTTTTGCGTTGGATAGCCCTATGTTCGTGGAGTGCTATAGGCTATATATCATCACGCTATACCCAATAGGAGCGGAGCAGTAATGCCTAATCTCAGGAACTACCGGTCCGAACTGAAAAATTCTTTTTGCGTTGGATAGCCCTATGTTCGTGGAGTGCTATAGGCTATATATCATCACGCTATACCCAATAGGAGCGGAGCAGTAATGCCTAATCTCAGGAACTACCGGTCCGAACTGAAAAATTATTTTTGCGTTGGATAGCCCTATGTTCGTGGAGTGCTATAGGCTATATATCATCACGCTATACCCAATAGGAGCGGAGCAGTAATGGCTAATCTCAGGAACTACCGGTCCAAACTGAAAAATTATTTTTGCGTTGGATAGCCTTTTGTTCGTGGGGTGCTATAGGCTATATATCATCACGCTATACCCAATAGGAGCAGAGCAGTAATGGCTAATCTCAGGAACTACCGGTTCGAACTAAAAAAATCATTTTGTATTGGATAGCTATTTGTTCGTGAAGTGCTATAGGCTATATATCATCACGCTATGACCAATAGGAGCAGAGCAGTAATGGCTAATCTCAGAAACTAGGAGTTTGAACTGAATAATTCTTTTTGTGTTGGATAGCCCTTTGTTCCTGGAATGCTATAGGCTATATATATCATCACGCTATACCCAATAGGAGCGGAGCAGTAATCGCTAATCTCAGGAACTACCGGTTCGAACTGAAAAAATATTTTTGTGTTGAATAGCCCTTTGTTCCTGGAGTGCTATAGGTTATATATCGTCACGCTATGACCAATAGGAGCGGAGCAGTAATGAAACATGATGCAAAAACGGGGACAATTTATTAGTTTTGAGAGCTTCTGTTGCGTGCGCTGCATAAACGGTTAAAGTTATGCAACAATAATGTATGACGGGATTGTTCCTCTTAAAAAGTTCTACTAAAATATATCATAAAACAAAGTCCCCCGCTGCATCGGTCTGCCCGAACGTGTTAAACTCAAAAACTAACCAACATATTAGGATAAAATTTGGTATGGAGACAGTTTGAGACCCTGGGAAGAACATAGGCTACCGGGAAAATATATAGCGTGACTTTTATAACGGAAAACATTAGCCTGAAAAACTTTATAACGCGGGCGGAGCCGCGGGCAAAAGCTAGTAAAAAATAAAGCGTGATGGTTTGTTTGGATGTATGTATCTGACGCTTCAATTTTAATAATATGAAACACTGCTTTAACTTATTAGACACTATAGAATATTGTAAATGTGCCTGCTTTACATTTACTATTTCCACTAAAACATTAGCATGTTATAGTGGAAATAGTAAATGTTTTTTTTAAAATAACATATTTATGTAACCACACCATCGAGTGTCTAACGAAATCCTTCCTGAAGAATATTTTTTCCAAAACCCCTAGTCGTAGTTGTTTCCGTCTATACTTTATGCTTAACTCGCAAATATTTCATTAATGCATTCTACTATCGTTGTAATACGAATATATAAAAATAGTAATTTCGTAATGACCTTAACATAAACTGGTAATCGGCTATATTGTGTCAATATAAATTCGATACTTTAACCAGTTTAATTTTCAGTAAAACATAACTTATCGATTATTATATTCTTGTTATCGATAAGTGCCGCTACAGTACTATCGTTCGAATCGCAAACAAGGATTGTCATGTAATTGAATAAAGGAAATCTCGTCCCCTTAACGAAGTTTCGCTCGATCGTCGCATTAAAGTGGAGAGCAGATGAATTTCATGTTTTTTGCAGTCCTCTAACAGCACTAAGCAGTGTTTATAAATTCATTGTGCATTCTTTCGCTTTCTGTTAACTGTCTTCGCTATTTTAGAAGCTAATAAAGCGGAATAAAATCCGGAATGTTATTTTACCTTTTAATTGATTTTTTGAGTAAGGTCAGGGGCTCTATGCCGGGTCTAGGGGTGAATCTGTTTTTTTGCAATTATGGGCGTTCTCTTTGAAGAACAGCTTGGATAGCCGTATAGGTAAGAGCCAAAAAACTCTTCGGCCATAGAGCTGTCTTTCGATTGCAAAAAACAGATACTAGGTTTAAGTAAACGGACCTTACATATTATAGGTTTTTTTTTTGCAATAACTAGTGCACCATTAGTGGTACCGCGACAATATTGGTAATCACTTTCACACACAAATTTCAAGATATTACAAAATTCGTAAAGCCACACTTCGAAATGTATCCAATAATCGGGTACAAATACCAAAAAAACATTGTTAGACCACAGTCCCTGTCGAAACTTTGTCCGACATTGATGCATGGCCGTGTAAGTGAAAAATAATAGAGAAACATTCAATTATGGTCGGTTTGTTGGGTCTGATATCGCCTCGGCTTCCCCAACGTGCGCTCTGGCTTGAAAAGTTTCACCAAATTCACCGCCGGCGTCAACCGCATGCATCGCGCACATATGAAATTGTATTTGATGTTAAATTCTGAGGTTAATTAATTGATCACTGTGTGAACTTTGGTTCTACATTGTCGACTTTGGCAATTTCAGTATTCCGAACAGAAGCACGTTTCAGAAATGTGTTTGAATTATTGCGTATCATTTGAAAGGTATTTATTATAGCTAATGAATTGAAACAGGGTATTTCCACACTTTATATTTATCTTGTAATAATTATTGATTATTAAGGGCCCGTTTGACAAGTTTCAAGTAAATTTTATTTTATAGTCGTCAGATTTAAACATGTAATATAGATAGTAATAATTTTATTACCATATATTTGGGAGCATAGGTTAGAGTGTGTCTTTTGTCGCTTATACTCAGAAGTTGTGAAAAAGGCATTTCGCATCTAACATGTTTGGGTGGTGCGGGCATAGTGTTCTTGACGGTCACTATTCCTTGTTTATATATAGTCAGTTGAAAGGCTAATTGACTTAAGCGATTTTTTTAAATTTAATTAGGTTAAGAAAACATAAAAAGTGCTGATTTTAAATATGTATGAAACTTAGTGTCATAAAGAAATGTCGCTTCAGTCAAATAGCCTTTTATCAGTCGATATCTTTCCTTACATTAATTAAATCCATATTTTAATATTACTCGTGTGTAGCGTTGTTTTGAAGTTTAGATTAAGAGGACTGACCTTCACCCCGTAGATATATTAGGGTGGGTAGAAAATGAAGCAGACAAGAGTTTAGCCGGTTTATCTATATATATAAAAATGAATCCCTATTTCCCTTGGCCACGCCATCACGCGTGAACGGCTGGACCGATTACACAAATTTTTTTTCTTGTGTTCGTTATTGTCATGAGAAGGTTCTTATGAAAGAAAAAAAAAACAAAAAATTTCGTGGAAAATTTGAAAATTTAAGAAAACTTAACGAAAATATTAATTTTACATAACTCAGTGGTTTGAAATAACTGTCAGCGATCGACAGAATGCGCGCGTGGATACATAGTTAAGACAAGACAACGTCTGTCGGGTCAACTAGTCTCCATATAAAAAACAATTTAAATATTTATCTTTACTCACCGCTTACTCCTGTTCCTAGTTGATACGTTTCATGAAATATGCTTATTCGGACCGAAACAGTATTCATACCACATCTTCCGTTATTGACCGTGCAAAGAGCATATTTTATTTGTACCAAACAATATTTGTATGTATTTGCGGACCGCTCTGCGATATGAAATTGTGGAATTGCAAAACGGAACGCATCTTGAAAGTTGAAACATTCAGGGAGTACGTACTGTTTTGAAACTACAAGCCGCATTATAATGTTTGAAGCTCACTTATTTTTGGTGATATATTATTAAACTTGGCGTTGGTATTTCTATAGTGGTTTACTGGTTGAGGGACTCGAAGTATTCTGAAGGTTCGTCTGTATGACGTGTTTTGGGCAGAACCGGTAGGCATACGATAAAACAGGCATAATCCTGGCGAGGGTCGACGTAAAGTAAAACTCGTTGGTCCCGTTGGTCGATTTTATATTTGAATTCTATTGTACCTCACGTTCAATGCAGTTAGCGAGCACATGATTATAATTCTTTTTGTATAGCACCAGTGCATATGCACCGAACGGGCTCTGAGCAGACTTTGCTCACCACAATAGCGGCGTTTAAGCTACTTGGAGCGTGCAACGTCTCAATGTTCCTGTTGAGCTGTTATTTAATCCAATACATATTTAACTGGCCGATGGAGACACAAAAGGATATTATTCCGTCGCCATCTTGCAGATGCAATATTGTAAGCTTGTTAAAGTCTCTTTAACTATTTACGTATTCTTTCAGCTAACAGAGACGTCGCTACAACTCGGTACTTCTTAAAACTTCAGACGCGAGTCTTAAGTTAGTCTGAAGTTTCATTCGAGAGTACAAACGAGGCGACTAGCAATTAGTTTGTGTTCTTTTTTATGTTTGTTGCAAACGAAAAACGTGCACGCGGTCGTTTCGGATTCGTTCGAGGGCCAGCCGTGTAGTAAGCTGCCCATATACTGCTAGTTTAAAAAGGATGAACGCAGTCGACTGGGTACATTGCATTTGCAGAGCAAAGCGTGTGTCACCGGAGCCCGTACGCTTGTGAATAGATTGGCTGCTCAAATAACGCGTGCTGAATTCTCGGCTTTGGACTGGTATTAGAAATATACGAATACTAATTTTCCGACGAGGTTTTTATTATACGTTCCATCGTAGCTAGTGATTCCAAATAGTTTAAATATCCATCAAACGAGGGTGACACTCTGCTCTGCAAAAGAAATAGGTAGCGTAGATACCAGCCTCTCGCTTCTTACATAATGCATATTACCGACAACGGTAAACCGTCCTAGCAGACTTCCACCACAACTGAATAACTTATTAAAATCGATTTTCGTTAAACCAATAGCGAAAATGGAAGCTAATTTTATTACAATCAATAACATCGATCCGTTACAGGAATACATAATAGATGGTGTCCCACTTGTTTGTGCCACTTTCTGTGCCAATCAAATGCATGACATTTATGGACGTAATGTAATATGCAACGCAAGGATTTTCTTTGTTACAGTCTTGTTTCTTGTTTACCTATTTTAAATTGTAAGTATATGCCTTTGACAAATATTGCAAAGGAATAAATTTGAAATGTGCAAATTTTTAAAGTAGATTGGATAAATAATTCCGTGGGGAAATTGATTTTGAATGTTCGCTGTCCCCAAGAACATCGAGAGTATATTTCAATTAGATAATGTTGATGCTTAATCGGACTTACTTGAATTTCGACCTTATTACCACTGCTGTCTCGTCTAAAGATCATGATTTCGATAAAACAGCATTCGTTTCCTCCTATAAAAGGCCAAACATTCAAAAATAAAATATGATGCAGGTGTGTGTGGTTCTTAATCGTCCATACGTTCATTATGGTTTATGTTTTCGATAAGCAATGGTCTTCTAGAACAATATATTTTACGTGTTTTAAGTTTGGCACGTTGGACATAAAAAACGATTTGTGGATTCTAGAAACCTATGAGTATCAAACTTCTTCTTGTAGCGCCTCTCCAATTGGTGGTGGTAGTGCTCGCAATCCCTTTCCACTCGCAGATCTTCCGTAGCCATAACTTTTGTTTGAGATTTATATGTGATTTAGAATAAAAAATAAGACGATTGGACAGACGACAATTACTGAATATAGTAAAGACGATTTTAGTGTACTATACAAGATATATTTATAATATGAAAAAACTTACATAATATTTTTGATATTATAAAAATAAAATTAAACGTCATTGCGAACGTTTAAATGTTTTTATAGATTGTAATTTGGTATTTTACTAGCTCAATAATATCTAAAACCATAGAATGTAATATGTCGACTCTCATGAGATTATTTCCACGTCAAAGGTAAGTGAGGCACTAACGTCCCGCTGCATTCGGTATTTAATTGAAGTTGTAGTGTTCATACGTGATGTTCTGTGAATTAGATTCGAGTCGGCTCACACTTAGCGGAGCGATGCAGGCGTTGGATTAATTCCTATTTGCTACCATGATCATATTAAAGGTGATTGAATATGTAATAAAGTTGCCAATTCTGCAATTGTCAGCCCAGCAGATGTCCGTCGCAGAACATGCGACACGCGTTACCTGAACACCCTGTTTCAATTAAAGTTTTATCACAACCGTCTTCTGTGAGAAGAAGAAAAATGCGCGGCTTTTCGGATTCATGCCCGCCGTAGTCGATTAGCCCGGATATGCTCTGACGCTCTGCATTCATTATCGAATCTAAAATGCCCTTATTGCTATTTGTTAAATTGCACTTAATAATTTTATGTTATTTCAGTGAGTGCGTGTTTTTTACCGCCCGGTCTGCATTAACATGTAATACATGATCTGTAGTAGATTTGTAGACAAGCATTCGCAACACGGCACGGGCGGTTAGTTTATGATCAATACTGCGAAACGCCAACAAAGTCGTCGCTTATGATTCACAGAAAACGATGAAATAGGTCGTACAATTCTGAAACATGAATTCATTTTCTTCATAATTTTGTTAGAATAATAATCATATCACTTGGCTTTAAAAGCTCTCTCATACATTATTCTACACGCATAACAGACAATATTATCCATTATATTCCATAATAAATCATATAATACAAAATTCCCACGCTAGCGAATCCTTTGTTGCAAAATCTGTCCTCAGCGTGGCAAGATGATAAATTTTCGCAACTAGCTCTTGATAATTATAAAGCGTGCGAATCGATGTGAATAGTCGCGGAGGGGCTCGAAGACATGGGGGGGCCGCCGTATTGCGGCGCGGGGCGGCGAGGGACGCCGCGGCACCGCGCAAGTCGACGCCCGTATCGACCGCCCCGGATGTGCATTGCAATGCCGGAGAGATCAGCCGGCCCACCTACTCGGAACCACCACATACACGGTCTCTGATGATTGTATGCACCAGTGTGTCCACTGTGGCTGGTAGCCGTGCGCTGTATCCGCACGTTACGTTCTTACAACACACGCCGCTACGCATTGACCGCGCATGTGGGTCACTCGGTTAAAAGTGATAACCGTCGCCCATGAACGCCCAGAAATGAAATGCGTTGTCGACCTGTGGGAAGGGAGACTGGGGTATCTCGCCTGCCGCATGGAAACGTAACATAGTTACCTTACCTCGTTTTCGAGATGTTGGTGTCGCCCGACGCGTTCGTGCGGTGTACACTGAGCGATGTATATATACGTGCTCTCCGACTTGCTCCCTTCTCCAGGCTTATGCTCTCGCGATATCACACGAGTCACGACCGATGTTACCGCCTGAGGCTGTTCATTTCACTTACCCATTTCATGCAAAACATATTATATTTTTTAAAAAAAATATATTTCCCTTATAAGCTTGTGAACAACTGGGCACCGAAACGATACTTAATATTTATACTCAGAACTACCACATTCGTTATTGAAAAATTCTTTTTACCGGAATATCTGAAAGCTCGTAAGAAATTTTTCAAAGAATGTTACAGACTTCTTTGTTCTTATAGTGTTGAAGATGTCTTTGTAAAAAGAACTATACAAGTTAAGGAGCTTATGAAAGCTTTCTGTCGAAGAATTGACGCGTTGTTCAAAATGTTTAATATTTTTTATGATATCGTGAGAAAACTTACCGGTGTCGTTTTTGTTCTCGTGTTTCTTTTGATTCGTCGGGTCTTGTATTTACACCTTCATATTCCGCGGTCGTAGTTATTATAAAGTTTTTTTTTTTAATTTGTAACCTACACAAATTGTGAAATTTATAATATGTTAATATGAACTAATTGTTGAATAAGGACTATGGTGTTTATTACTCTTTGCATTAACAACTTAAAATTATAAACCCGAAAGATTGTTAGTGATGGCATGTTAGAAACAAACCGGGAAACTGCTCAATATATTAAGCACACTAAGAACGAAAGAAAATAGTAAAAACACCTAATAACAATGTAAAAGTGTCGACTTCCCTTTTAAAAATGATCACCCTTCGCCGCTGGAATGTAGGCGAACGAGCAAGTGCGTCACGTGATGGTTAGTGATCCCCGCCCGTCAACACTCATACCAGAGGTACAGCGGGCCGTCGCCGGCCTTGGAAGGAGGGAGAGCGGAGTGGGGATGGCAGGGGAGTATTTGCTGACCTCCAGGCATCTTGTTTACACATCTGTAAGTACTATTGAAAAATGTCTTAGTACTTGAATGTTTTTTTTTGCCGATTGTAAAACGAACTGAGACTGAAACCAGTACAATAAGTAAAGACAACGTTGGACGGTAATATATTTATCAACAGAACTCGAGTGTGTAAACAAGTTGCCGGGTAGGAAGTACTCTCTGAAATGAAATTTCACGTTGCCTGTTATCTTTTGTTTTGAAATCTGATTTCTGTGGCCGTGGCTCGTGTAGTGGTACCGTCCCACGGTTAAGTGTCAGTTTTGTTCTTGCGTTAAAAATTCTCTTGCACTTTACTAATTCTCTATTAAAGTTTTACATTTTTATTTATTAAAGGTGTACATTCACAATTGGTTCAATGGTATGTTACGTACCGTGTTAATATATTTAGGCGTCTTTAAGGAGTGCGATCGGAGCAGTGCAGCCGCGATGTATCGACATCTACACAAAAAAGCGAGGCCGCGATCTATACGCAGCTTATCCTGCAAAGCTGCAGTCGAAGGTAGATACTTTAAAAACGCACTCATGGTAACTAATTATCCGTGTTTACGTTTTAAAAGACATAATCCCGTGGGAGAATGAAGTTTGCCGATTGCATTCTGTCCATGTGTACAGCGCTGACAAGCGGGATTATTGATGACGGCAGCAAGATTTTCATAGTTCCAGCTTCTTATTACATCTAACGTCATCTGGTTACAAATAAACAACTTGTTTTTTATTTATTTATAAGCAGCCAGTAAATTTTTAACAATGAATGACATTACACAGAGACTATTTATGCATAATATAATAAAACATTAGAGCATGATAATTCTAACGCGCGTCATATAATGCAGCTAAACAAATTTTAACGAGTACAAAAATTTTAGAAATCTATGAAAATATTATAAGGGTGGTGTCGATGACCATAGCTTGTAATAATATTATTTAGATCCTAGCTTAAAAAGTAAATTTTGATCTTAATGTAAATCCAAATGAAAATAGTAAAATTTTTCATGCAGGTCTTTTTCTAAAACCTAGTATCCCGCTCACATTCATTCTGTTATATAAAATATCTAAAACATACACAATAACACTATTGAAATCATTAGTCGTCATTGTTAAGTAGTATTTTACGTGTGCTTCAGCAGATTCCTCTTTAGTTGTAACTTGGAGGTTTTGCGCAGTCCGTTTAGACGATAATTGTAATAATGAAACACGATATTAGGTTAAACACGTGGGCAATTGTGCCGCGCCGGTGATTAGTTGCCCACCCTTGATTCTGTTCGCTTTTCCTGTAACTCTCTAAATCTATCTAAGTGGGAGTTAACTAATAATAGTGTACACCTGATACGTAATATTATGTGTTAGGCACGTAGGTTTTTGGATTGCTTTGATGAATTACGTCATAAAGACAATATATTTAATAACTGACTGATTTAGGTATACCAATACTCTAATTATAACTTTATATATCACCGCACAACAGTACAGCCTAATATCCAAAACGCCTCAATAAAGAAAATTAAATGGCAACAAAGTAGTTCATTAAAAGGAGTTTTAGCATCAATAACAAATAAGTAAGCACTTAATGCATATTCGTACAAAGTAGGCTTAACTAATTTCAAATCGCCTTTAAACGGTTCTGCTCTTATCAATTATCGTTTTTTTTTCACTAAAACAAAATGTAAAGGGTTTAATGTATTTTAAATAAAGAAAAAATAAATTTGTGATTGTTTATGTGTAGAAAAGGTTTTAATTTTTAATTTGTTCTGCTGCTTTTCTGGCTGACTGTACATGAAGTGAAAACTCCGTGAAAAATATTCGAGCTTCAATGGTCAAAAAAAATGCCAATAAAAAGTCAAAATAGCGATCGGCATTTTGTCTAAAGAAATGAAAAAATGTTTGAACCCCGGAGTCCCTACGATGCTTAGTGGAAATGTAAAAGTAAAAGGTTTTGTACCAAAATGTATATATAAGCTTTCTTTTTAATTACTGTGTTCAAATGAAAAGTTTTACGAATATAAGGTAACAAAGGATTTTTATTTAGACTTCATGATTTTTTGAATTAACTTTAAGAAAAATTTTAAAACCACAATAACGTCTTGTAATTGGAGACTACCTTGAAACCGGCCATTAAGATATGCGCAACTTGTGCGATGTTTACGATAAAGTAAAAACTACACAAAATATTGATTGAATTCTCCACCCTCTTCCCTCCGCCTACATCCTCAGGCAAGAAGGTATGTTTATGGAGGAAAAAGAAAATGCGTAATTCGAAACTGCTAATTGCTGACGGGATTAAGGAAGATTGACTATTTTTAAGGGTATAATGTTTCTTACGTCCTTGATTTTACATTTTTGTCGAACAATATTATCAGAAATCGGTAAGTGTTTGGCAAAATGAAGGAATTTAAAACATTTACAATACTATAATCAATGTAAATACATGTTCGTATGCACATTGAATTTCAGTCAATACAGCATTTAGTTATGCAAATTAAAATCTATATCTAATTCATTGATAGAAATGAACTCAATAAATTTGTTTACATAGTAATAGTTATGTAATTACTATAATACTTACGACAGAATCGCTGCGTCAAACTGTTATCAGCTTATCTCAATTTACGTGTGATATAGATTGCTTTTTACAACTGTATTTACGTTTACTACACTGTAGTAAATCAAACGATTCCATTAATAAGGCCGCTCGCTAACTACACAGTCGACGCGCAGCCGAAGGAGCAGTGATTGACGAGTGAAATGGAGAATTACATGTTTGTCTATCATTGTTTACGTTTCTAGGTACTATACTGAAATCTTCACGAAAAGAGCATTTAAACTTTAAGGAGTGTAGTACAAAAGTCACGACTGGAATATTACTATAAATCAAAATAAAATCGCGTTCAAAAATAAGGCAAATTAAAAACTTTTGTAAACTTTATGATATCACATTTCACTTATAATTAGTAACTTTATCTTGATAATTAAGTAAATTTGTATTGTGCTGTGTTAAAATATTAATAATTGACAAATTAAATCGATATAAATAAAATGTGAAGCTACCTACTCTGTTTGTAGCTAGATTCTAGCTATATGAAATTTAGCACGCCGTTGAAACAGTAAAAGAGGATGCCCAACGCACAATGCACGTGTAATAGGTATATGTATTATAATTATCATAATTTGTTCACATGTTTTAACAAAATAAACTGATTTGTTTTATATTTTCATAACTTCTTGTTGTGTTAGTATACCTACACTTAATTATATGTGAAAATACGTAGACTGACGTACATTGTACGACCTTTGAGCGCCCGCGACTGTCCATCTGTCAGCTGCCTTTGATTTTAATGAATGGAGCACACATAGGTATAAGTCTAAACTACAATCTTACGCAATGTCTAGCGTTTATCAGTTAAATGTATGCATATAGAACCCTACCGGAAGTGCACTAGGGAGTATCTATTTCCGACGGCGGTCGGTCAATGACACCGGAACCATAGTCGAGCTATTAGGTGGGGTGCCTTGACAATTGGCACTCATCTTCGGGCAAACGCGTCGCTTACGATAGCGCCGAACGCGAGCGTTCACGTCGCGTTACGGTTTTGGAGGTAATCAATTGCGGTATTCGCTTTGTTGCACATAATGTTAAAATGAGGCAGTCACGGCATTATGGTTATGTTGATATGATTGGTTATAATTATACTGTTGATATCAGTGGAAGTTTTAGTTAATCTACTGCGCGACTATATTCCCGATGTGAGCAACATCGATTTGGTTTTATTTCCTTTAATTACTGGCGTAAACCATGCAAAATGAGTAGATTACTTAATACATTTCTACCATACTGTCGATACAACCAACAGACTTCACTGCACTGTTAAAATAGGCGTGGAGCCGGATCGGTTGCAGTTTACATTGCTTTGTTCATCTGTGCAAGTGTTTGCAATTAGCACGTCAAGAATACACAGACTGGGTTTAGGTTCTTGATGAAACAGTCGTCTTCTACAACAAAATGTGGCATTCTGTATGAGGTAAGAACAAAGGAATAGTCTTTTTGGGAATATTGCACATAATAACAAACAGGTTCACTATGAAACTTATCAACGAGTGACAAGATAATATAGCTTAACAAAATGTCAGCTGAACATAAAACTAATATAACTTAGTGAAAACCTTGATCATTACCGCGTACAACAGTATTAACAAATAAAACGAACTCAAAAAAAATATTTTACTTATTAAACGTTGCCTTCACCATGCTCTCCAATAAATATTATAATAATTGTATATACAAATAAGGATATAATTTTACAATTACTTACATATAATATTTATTATAAAAAATACTTGTAATGTTGCAGTCGTTTCCGCTGGCCGTTATTTTTTTCAAAACTCTTGAATTATATTTCCTATTGACTTATAATGGAGTCCGCTAATGTCTCCATTTACTATTTTTTTCTCTAAATCTTATACATTTGCATATGATTTCAAAATATAAGTTGTGTAAACACGTTTCTAGTTCCGTTATTTATAAAAGTTACCGCTTAATATTTATTTTTGGTGTTATCACGAGTGGTTTTTGGCAATACGAAGTTCTTTAAAAAATTAAAATTGAAATATGTTTTGATTGCGACAAAAAATATTGGTCTCGAAACACCGACTTCAATTTACACG
This sequence comes from Manduca sexta, assembly GCF_014839805.1. Classification (NCBI taxonomy): domain Eukaryota; kingdom Metazoa; phylum Arthropoda; class Insecta; order Lepidoptera; family Sphingidae; genus Manduca; species Manduca sexta. The sequence goes on along the minus strand of NC_051141.1, from coordinate 1,877,275 downwards.
TATGTACGGTATTTCGTTTAATTTGTTCGTTGAAAAACTATCTTGTCTATTTAGAAACACTTATTTTAAATTAAAAAAAATATTAATTTCTACAGTCCAACAAGGATTTTATCGAAAACCGGGCAAAAAGGGGTCGCCGCGAGCGATGCAATGAATAAATCAAATAACAAATGTCCGTCCAGTGCCACCCTCGGCAGGTGTTCCAGATTTGCGACCGGCGAGTGTGAGACACCGCTCTGTCGGATCGGTGGTTCACTTTAATAAGAATTTTGTGAGTAAAAAGCTGGCCAGTTTTCTGAGAAGACCGGCGGTCCGAAAAGGGCTTCTCAGAAACTGTCGCCAGTGGCGCCGCGACGTGATCTCGCGTGTTCGGGGCTCGCTGTACACGTGACGTGATTTATTCTGTGCCGTACGGGACGGGCCGGTCTGATGTCTCACGTTGTTATAAGTACAGTAACGATACACGTCAGCGTCTCGGAGACTAGGGATAATACAATGGAATGAAAAAAGAAACGTATTTGTCACTTTTTTACTAACTCGAGATTAAACCGTGCAACACACACATCACACATCTATATTTCCTGAAACTTAAAGTTGGAAGGTGAATCTGTCTCATGTTTCATCCCGTTATATATGCAAAAACCTCAAACCACTGTATAAATGATGCAAACCCGTCAGAACTTACGCAATCTTTATATTCGCATATTTACTCCTTATTACAATGGAAAAAGACTTTATTTTCAAGGCAATCGAGATTTGGTCGAGAAATGCTTCCTGGTCAAGTGAAACTTTGAAGATTAAAACTAAAACTCAAGTGTGGCACAACCACACCATAGCCTGTTTTGGTTTGCGGTTCCGTTTCTTGCGGTTAGTGGAACTTGAGTCACGAACATTGTGTGCAGGGCGGTGGGTGCACTCCACTCCTATTTCCCATGAAAGGTCAACTATGCATCGGCGATTTTGGCATGTGCAGATTGTTGTTTACAATTAAATTAACTTATTCCTAATTTACTGAAACAGTTAAGTGCCATTGATTGTAGTGTAATCAAATTTGTTGCCTCGTTTCGCTATCACTTTTAGTCTGTGTTGATCACTTTCCATTTAAATTCACTATCTCATTTTAATTTTTTTACTAAAAACAAATTTTTTAGACACGCGTTAATCAGGCGATTTAAGAATCGAAATTGTCAATAACAAAAAATACTTTACGTATTTGGCCCGCACCGAATACAGTTGGAATAGTAAACATATTGTAGTTTATCATAGCGGTTGGTGCGTAGTAAGCACAAAGGCGTGAACGTGAGGCGCTGGGCGTACTAGTTGATACCGATTTGCAAAGCCCGTGTTGCGTTCTGCCAGGCGGCGGGATAAATATGCACGTGATTGGGGAAAATTATACGGTATCGAGATTTTTTATACGATCATAAAATAATCATAATATAAAATATAAAAACAAATTGAAATCATACGAAACGATGACGACCGAGAAAAGCTATATTAGTTAAGTGTTTATAAATGGGCTAGTATTAGTGTCCAACGTTGGGCTAGTTTGACTTTTGAATCCGCCCTTCCGTTTGTAAGAGCTGGCGGCGCGAGCGTGAGCCGGTGAGGCCGCGCGTTGTTTAGTAGTCGAGAGGCGCACGCCGCAGTGCGCGGGCAGCGCGGCCGCCGCCCGTTTGTTTTTTGTCCCCCGCGGATTCCATTGCCCCATGTCCAACCTGTAAGTCCGGCAGTTTGCCGTGCGTTGACCGCGCGGCTTGCCATCAAGCACAAAGTCGTTGGACAACCTATGGTGGACGCTTTCCACGGCTCCCGTAAACCTTTAATGATAAAATGTATGTGTTGGGTCATTTGTCCTTGAGTTTACGCTGAGAAGCGGCCCGCGTGCTGCACGATGGAATTTATTTTGGTTCCGCGTGTTTTGCAATAGAAATTTTATTGTAAACATTTTATTTAATTCGAGGCACGGTTTTATAGAGTAGTATCGATAATTAGGATTAAGTTATTCATAATTTACGGTGTTTGAAAACTGTTCGGTAAAACACAAGAGCGCCTTTTTGTCTTTTGGTGGCCATCACATCTGCTGTTTATAATCTGGATCAGTTATTCGTAAAGTTTTGACAGATATAAAAAATTCACTATGTCCCTATACAGGTATCAAGTGAATACGGACGGAAAAGTGTGAGAGGATAAAGCCATGTCGCCTTATAAATACATACGAGAATAACTACGCTACATACTTAAATACAAGAGACAAGTAGGTAGTGGCCGCACAACCGCTGTCTTGCTCTCTACGTTGCGGTTCATTTTATAAGAATATTGTGCAGTTTCTTCTCTGCGTCTATGCGTCTATTCTATCAAGTGCTTTTTCGTCGTGGGTAGTAGAATAACGAAGACAAAACATCTTATCTTAGTCATCTTAAACTGCCCACGATTTGCTGTATTTTATATGTATATTATTGAAACATGCTTTTATATTAAAAAAAATCAAGCTAAAATTTATTTTCCAATAATACCTGGATAAATAACAACATTGCGGCAGTGAATATAAAGAGAAATCATGTTCAAGGCTTAATTGTTTTATTTTTGTTCTTTTTGAGCGGCCCTATATGTCGCTGAACCTTCACTGTTAAGGTTATATTCACACAAAACATAAAGAAACAGCTGTGTATGTCACAAAGGAATAATGAGTATGGGTCATTTGAGCCCGGTAAAGGCCAATTATACTCTTTATAAGTTCAACGAGATGTTGCTACTGTTTATGAACTGTATAAATAGATGCTATTCAATTTTGCTCTAAAATGCGGTATCAGCTGAGACGCTGTCAAATTAAAGTCAGCATCGTTACAATTTAATAACTAGATATCAAAAACATCTCAAACGATATCTTTAAGTCACACATATAATGGACTAGCTTTTGCTCACGGCTTCGCGTGAAGGAGTTTTCTGGGGTAAATGTTGTTCCGACTTACTTGATATGTATAGTTATATTATGACCAAATTACACAAAATCATTATAATTTGTAGCCTATGTGTTATTCTGATGTATGACCAATATTACTGTAAAGTTTAATCCAAATCCGTTTAGTAGTTTTTTCGTGAAAGAGGAACAAACATACATCCATACATCATCTTTACAAACTTTCGCATTTATAATATTAGTAGGATAGTAGGTTTTACAGCTGAAATTTGTTTATTTACCAGCGGCTACTCAGCTCAGAACAAGCTCTTAAATGGCAACTCAATTGTTTATTCAATAGTTCAATACATTAGATGCCTGCTTGAGATCTGATTCAAAGGCGAGTTTCACTTATTAATACGTATTTAAGAGCTGTGGTACCGCTTAACATCAGGCGGGGGATTTGCTCATCTAGTAATTTAGGAAAATAAAAGGCATGCAACGTGCTTATTTTACTTTTTCAATAAATAGAAAGCCACACTTGTCTAGCGGCCCATATGCGGCATACACATATTCGACGTAAATAAGAATGTTGAATTACAAATCTAATATTATCAGATCAGCTGTAGGTACTATCAAGTCAACAGTGCTGGCTCACAGTTCGGTGGCAGAAATAAAAACGCGCTAGGCACCTCTCCAGGCGAACTCGCGAGATATCTAGAATGCTTATAGGATCAATGTTATTAATTAATATTTGCGGTAATCCATTGCAATGGACGGTATCAATCAAAACAAATATTTGACCTCGCAATCCTGTGGCTGAATGTTAAATTTTAATCGGAATTGTGAATTAATTTTAATTATGTCATATTGAGTTAGTATTGAAAATGTAATGCCGTGGAAATTAGTATCGAGTATCGACAATGTTTTAATCAAAAATTGTCGACATAGCTAGCCATCAATAGAGAAATGCTTTCCGGTCCAATGGTTACTATTCAATTTAGTTTCAATTGGAATAATACGGATTCCTGTAATTCGTTTGTTTCTGTATGATTTACTGTTTGTTATTTATACAATAACAAAAAATAATAGGTATGTGTATATATGCCTTCGATATATAAAAATATTGTAATTGTCTAGGGCCCCGCTGTTCGGGTTAGTTCTGCGTAAGTTTTTCGTGTGGCTGGAGAAGAAAATAATTTGTAATAAGAAAAATTAAAAGAAACATATAATTTCAAATATGTCAATTTGTGCAGCTTTTTTTTATGTATTATTGATTGGTCATCTTAAATTTGGAGATAACGTTAATAACATCGTATTACAAAGATACTAAAGTGTACACGTGATTCTGAAACATTAGATGTTTCATCATGCTCAGTAATTACTGACTACAATGTCCAAATCGGGTCACAACAGTGCCTACACTGCTTCTAGGTATGGGATAATTATGATTTCGGGATAGAATATTATTTTATTATTTATAATATATTTACTGTTAATCCATTGGAGTAAGTGCAGTTTTTGCGCGGCAACATTTAAATGTCCTTCACAATATCGATGTAAATGGTAACGTAAGTTTCCTTATTATTCGCTGTCACATTTGTTGTAATAATGTTCTTGAATAAGTATATGTATAATTAAATATTTTAATTGCTTTGTTTACGAATGCCTAGCTTTCTATATATTTCGTTAAAACTTATATTATGTTACGATGATTGTTAAAAGTTTTAACGAAATACGAAAAGATAGAGTTGTAGACGTACCTATTTTATCTTTTACTTTTGCCAGCGGTTTTGCGAGGTACTTTATTTACTTAACGATACTTTTCTATCATATTTCTTGTAAATTTTATGGCTCATATGTTTTTGAGGGAGACCTTTGACACGATAGGAAGACGAAATCAAAAAGATTGTCGGCCCAAATTGGGTGCAAATAGCACAAGACCGAGAAATATGGACGTCTTTGGAGGAGGCCTTTAATCAATAAGGGAGTCCTTGCATAAAAGGAACCTAACAAAACTAAGCATCAATTTAAGTTTAACTAACAAAATAACACCCCTATTAGTAATAAGATAATCCTGTAATAATGCAAGGAATAATAAGGCTTTTTTATTTATTTGTTTTATTTTATTTATGTTTTTGAACATTTTTTCGATAAGCTATTGAAATCTACACCTGAATTTGTTCACGCGATTTACAAAATTCGGGATAAAATGTTAAACGTGTTTCATGTATGCGGATAATTCCGGTACACTCGAATTTTCTAAGTTCTTTAAAAAGTTTGTTTTATTGGCATTTATCAAGCGACGGATATTGAATCGGGCGAACGGTGCCTACAATTTATTTCTACAAAAACTGGAAAAGAAATGAATCTTCACTAAAACCAAGAAATGGTAGCGAAGAAATTTAATATTCCAACATGTCAATACCAACTAACATTTTATGAATAATATATTGAAATATATATTTTTTTGCGGATTTGTATGAATCATTGAAAAAAGTAAAATCCTCGAAATGTAACAGAAGGTATAATAATTATCAAATGAAAATAAAGATTAGATGAGTGTAAATAGTGAAATGACTGAAAACGTGGGGAGATTGCCGTCACAGATGTGTCAGAGACATTGTATACCGCTGTTTACATACCACACATGCGTTTTTTAAATATTATTGTTTCCTACATCAATTATTAAACATAATTTACTTGCTGCTATCATCCAAATGTTTATATTTCTCGGTTTTTGATTTTGCACATTAAACAATATGTAATACGTAACCGCCAAATACTATACATTATGTAATCACTAATCACTAGCGCAAGTTCAAGATAGAAACATGAGATTTTTTGGCGAGATCTCTGACTTGGCATCGTTTTCTGCAGCAGATCGCAAAATCCAATTATGCGGAATATCAAGTTTCAAACTATAGATTTATTCAAAAGAGTCTCTACTGGGCCTCAGGAAATCTTTACTAAGGAAACAAATCAATCACATTTACGTCACAGACAGTTGGCGCGTATTTGGCAGGTTTTATGATCAATATCTGTAAAATAAAAATATTTATGGCATGTTGGTACAAAAATACAATTTAGAGTAGGTTTTGTACGCGTGATAAGTATTTATTCGATGCGATTTATTAGAATGCCCCGATGGTAAATATGTTTGGCAACATGACGTAACAACGCGCAACATTGTCAGACGTAGCAGAACAAGAGGTGATGGACGCGTCGGGTACAAATTGTACCGTACTTCATACATGACACGGCGCTTGTGCAACACTATGCCATGAGCATACCATTTGTTACCTGCTGCTGCGTATCATTTGTTACCTGCTGAATATGGCACTTAATATAACTCGCCTTTTGTCTCCACGTTCGTATTATTATAAGGAAATGAGCTTTTACCATTATTATGCTTCATGTGTGTTATTGTCACTTTACGGCGCGCCATCCTTGTCTGCATTATTCGGCTCATTTCACCACGCGGCACACTACAATCTGAAGTGTGTTATTTTACTGCAGTAAACATATGTATCGTGAAAGTGAAATAACGTTTTGGTTTATTATCACGATCTCCTTTTTGTTAGGCTGACGACGACGCGCTGCGACGCGACGTGAACCAACGTAAAAAAACAAAATGTCGTGTCTAATTGCTAGTCGTCTGTTCTGTTAGAGCAGGAACAATGTGCGTTTTTAACGCAATTAACGGATTGGTGAAATTGACAAAAGTAGTGATGTTTTTCAAGGAGTAGGAAGAGTATGAGCCGTGTGTCGCGGGAATGAGACAGGAGGAGTGGGCGCGGGTGTTGCGAGCGCGCCGTTCATTGATGCGCAGGCGCCGCGGAGGCGCGAGGGGCGCGGGAGAGGAATGCGGTCGCGGCGAGCAATGACCGCGCCAGGGTCGCTTCCTTTACGAGAAACGCGGGCCGTCGTACCGTCGTACTACAGCCAATCCCCCCACCTGCCGCGGCGCGCCGCCCCGTTCCCCGGCCCCCTCCTGCGGCCCCGTACTGCCCGTACTACATGCTCCTCTGCGACGACGCGCGCTTTTCGACTTGTAGTCCGTTACAAAAATTAAGTGCGCCGCATTCCGGGACCGTTTTCTTATCTCTATCTCGCTTCGGCGACGCGGGCGGCGCATCTTCCGCTCTCTTGGCGGGTGGTAAGTATGGTAACTTACGCGCCGTGCCGGCGTCGCCGTTGTTAACTTGAGTTCCACTGAAGTTGGACGCAGGGCGGCGTGCGGCTCACGGTTCACCTCTCACGTCTGACGGCTCACGCCTGACGCCTGGCGGTAGGACGGTGCGCTATCTACTTGTATAATGGCCGATTGGGAAGGTGCTTGAATGAAGATTGTAACATTTCCCCTTCTGTATGAGACTTTATTTATCTAATTCGAGCGCAAATGATGCGCGATATCTATTACTGTCTGTCTGACACAATTATTTACTATATGTTAGAATATGGGTGATTGTGTTTGTAGGTTCCGTACGTCTCTCAGTGTTTGGTATCAGTGTTTAACGAGGGCAGATGACCTTACGCGTATGATATACTGTGTATGCACGGGTACGTGTGTGTAGTGTGTACGTGTATGGCTGCCAGGATCAAAGCTTATACGAAATACGTACATATTATCGTTGGAACTATTTGTAATAGTTACAACGTGGTAAAATGATTTCATTTAAATACGAAGTCGCGTGATAAGTGACAACCGTAATTAACCAATTTTAACAAGAGCCTATGTAAAGACATTTCTACAGCATGAATGAGCCATCATCGCCGCAATGGTGCCACTATAATATTAAAAAAAAAAAACAAAGTAAAGTAACGCCTTTATAAAACTTCAAACATTTTAACAGTGGGATTTCTGCACGTTCCAGCACCGTTCTCAGTGCCTTAATCCCTTCTCCTTTAAGAGAGTCATCATGTATTGTGGATTTTTATGTTTATTGTGGATGTTATGGATTTTATAATTGTGGATTTTTATGAACGATGAAGATCCTCGTCTAAAAGCATTGATACTAAAAGCCGACTAATCTTATTTTAGGTGTATATGAACTAAAAGCCTAACCACTACATAACTCGAAGTTCTTTAAAGTATAAACGTATTGGGTTACACTCTTACCCCCTTATTCATAGACGTTTTTTATCGAACGATCAAGTAAGACTGTGATAACAAGTCTGTTTCTCAGTGCTGACGGCATGGCAGTCTTCGCAGTGCGTAGACGCAGGGCCGTTGTGATTGGCTAATATTGAAATACAACAATAATAACCAATCACAACGGCCCTATGTCTATTTCTCAGTGCCGTTGTGCACTGAGAAACGGGCTTGTTATCACAGCTTTACTCCGTCCTTAGATAAAAAACGTTTATGAATAAGGGGGTTAGTTTGCAGTACACTCTCAATTAGAGGTCTTACCCAATATGGATCAAGTCACCGCCAAATTCAACTGTATTGTCACCAAATTCCGACAGTCACGCCGTATTCCGTAGTCCGCATTGGACCGATCAAATTGTTTCACACCAAACGTTTGTTTTTCACATGAAAAAGTAACAGTCAGCTTGTCCCCATAAAAGGTTTTATTAAATTTTACACATGAACGGCGAACATTTTAACACCCGCTGACTGCGTTTGATCGGTTTTCAAAAAGTGAAACACTAAACGACGCTCAAATTGTGTCCGGTTATTCATTTTTCAAACTGATTTCTATATTGAAGCAGTTTTTTTTTATAGAGGTGTTAAATTGGGGTGTTATATAAAATGTTTTGTTTAGATCAGTATCAGGTGTGTTGTTCAGGATGAAGTGAATTCTATATTAATATATTGTTGGTGTTCATTGTATTTTTTCATACAAATTTGGCACGAGCTATTCGAATTTTTTAAAGGAATTAATGCATTATATCTTAGCAAATTCTATGTGTCTGCTGGCTTTTATTTTAAAGTTATCTATTAAGGCTCAGGGTTAATATTTCTTAGAAAAAACATGGTCATAAAATACACTAGTATTTTTGAAATAACTAAAAACCTCCGAGTATGTGCGGTTGGTCGTTAAGATCTTCATTCTTGTGTTCGTACCGGGAGTAACCCATTTTTATAAATACAGCTCTCGTTGTGGCCTCAATGCGCACTCAAGACGTTCTCCCCGTGTTTTTTTTTCTTCCATAGCAAAAATGTTTATTGTACCTTCGACACAATTGCTATGCGGTCGGTATTTGTTCTTACCACCATTAAAGTATGGATTTTCTTACTTAGCATTGAGTGTAAGAGTGCTTATTGTTTATCCATAGCGGTGTTAAGTGGAGACGAGTTTATTTTTATCTAGGGACGCGACTCGGCCTCGCACTGGTAGTACTCATCATCTATAGCCAAATATCTTGTGTTGGTCAGATCGCTACCATACTTCATAGGATCATCCGCTAGGCTAATTTGAAGATTACCTAAAATTTTAATACAAATCGATTTAGTCGTTTTGGACTTACTCACATAATATTCTATTGATAGCTTTTTTATTATTTCAAAAGCGTGAAAACTGCACTGCCATGTTTTTCTACTAGTATTGTAAGAGTTGAGTGTCCATGCAGTATAATATAATAATTTTTGGTGTAACGAAAATGTTTACTTAATAATTCTTTGTTCTCTATTCTGTCTAATTTAACTACCAATAAAACAACTAAGATGGTAATTTTTTGCGATTTTTGAGACCAAACCTTACTAATGCAGCAAAATTTTGAAAACTAGTCTATAATTAGCCTATCCAATGAGGCTATACTTTCCCCCCCTCAGCAATATTCCGATAGCCGCAAGTTTGAACGTCCAGGTGATCCCAGTAGTAAATGGATGCCGCATGGCGAAAATTTAATTTACGGCCACCATATTCGGCCAGTTACCTTTGCCATTTGCGTGACTTCCGCATGGTGGAGGATGAGTGTCGATCTGCCACGGTGGCCCGATCCACTGCTGACACGGGCCCAATGCGTGTACGGGCATATTCTTGAGTGGTAGATAGCTTTTCCTTGCGATTGTGACGTGAAATTTCATTTTGTTTGTTATTTTTTCGCCATGCTTACTTAAAATAAAAATCCGGATAAGTGTGAGTTGGACTTGTGCACCGGGGTTTGCGTACAGATTTGTAGGTAAGGTATATAAGTTCAAACTTGACAAACTTAACTATGCTGTTCTATTTATATGGTTAATAGTTATTTTACCAATCGAAAATAATGAATTTTTAATAGTAATTAATTTGCTTCTTTGTTATCAAAGAACATATTAACGGTTTTTAGATTCTTCCTTTTGAGTCGCTAAATTTCATTTTATGTGCAGAAATTATCTTATAAATATTGAGTTGACTTATTAGTTTCACAACTGAAACACATTAACTGAAATCCTAATACCTTAGTATTTGATATAAATTTCAACTTGATACCTAACCTAACGGGTATTTTTAAACAGACGAACAATAAAGTGATCCTATAACGTACATTTTAAGGTAGGAAATCTGAATAATTTGACTCCTAAAACAAAGCTGTTGCGTTAGTATGTATTTTCGGTTCGAACCATGGCTTGTGATGGCTTATTCAAAGCGTTTTTGCACTCTATTCAGGTGGAATTAGAACGTAACATGCACAAAGGCCCTTGTGTTAGTTACTCTGACATGGAACGTGGTCAGAACGGCTGAGAGAAATCCATGTCGCAGACATAAAAGCTTCTGGAACTGGCACGCTTCGGGACAGAATAGGGAATATTGCATTTTTGCTATAAAATAACATTTCTATTGCTCTTGCACCACTCTCTGATGGAGTAGGGTAGCTACCCTACTCCATCAGAGAGTGGACTCTAGCAAACAGCTGTTTGCTAGAGTTCAGACAACCTACTAAGTTGGAAGAGGTAAAATTAATGATCCCTATTATACGACATTAAATTGTACCACGTTTGGGGCCTTGCGACCGATGACGGCCTGACGCGAATTGGACTACACGTTTTCGTAGGTCTGTTGAATTGTGAATTGTGATGTTGTAGGTTTTTGGTTTAAAAATACAAGCTTGGATATAAATCGTATAACGCGGTGCCTTTTATTTCTGCACTGATTTATTAGGAGTCTAGTTGAATCTACCAGTCGTTGTTAATATGTATATATTTTAGGTATTTAATACGATAACCGTTGTATAAAATTTACTTGAAACCTGTGAGACACTTCCTTAACATTTTGAAAGTATGCTAGACTCTTGTCTAAAGTGGATGTTCCGTGTCGGCACACGGATGAGCTTGGGTTTATCTCACAAATTACGAAACAATATTAATATGATGTTATTAAATTTTTTCCCAAATTAATACAATTTGTGATTGTCCTCGGAGTCACGTTTTTTCGCCAAGATTGAACTGTTTGTGAGTTTGTTTTAAAAGACATCCCTAAAATCATAAAATAAATTATCAAGATCTTCTTAGGAAGGAGGATTGAACTTGGTATTAGAATTTAATTAAAATTTTAAAAAAGGATGCCGATCGTAAATTGAAATTTATGAAGTTCAGAACGACGGTCACGTTAGAAAGAACGTAAAAAAAGGCTTTACACGGTGCATACTTTTACGGGCCTCACGTCCACTTCAAAATGTCTGATCATGGAACTTCTTACCACGCCCTTTAATTTAAGTTTTCAAGTAAAATTAAGAGCGTGCAAAGGATGCCTGGAAATTACACGTGGAAGTTTTGTTGATGAGTTCTTATCCTGGCAAAATATCTTCCAGCATTTCATGTTGGATTTAGTGCTTTATAAATAAAAATTCGACACATCGGAAGACCGCGCCTCCGTGGCCCCCGTAATTATAATAATATAATAATAATAATATCAGCCCTGTAATATATATTGTTCCATTGTTGGGCACGGGCTTCCGCTACTATTGAGAGGGATTAGGCCTTAGTCCACCACGCTGGCCTAGAGCGGATTGGTAGACTTCACACACCTTCGAAATTCCTACAGAGAACTTCTCAGGTATGCAGGTTTCCTCACGATGTATTCCTTCACCGTTTTCCCCCCCGTAATTATGAATGATTTACTGAATTGAAAAGAGCTGGCTGCGGACCGAGCCGCCATAGGCTGGCCGCATAGGCTGGCAAACTGGTAGATGAGTCATCTGATGTTGAGTGATGTCTACTGACTACCGACCACAAACATGCCCATAAGAATGATAAATGCGGTGCCGACCTTAAATTAACAAATAGACATGAAATGGGATATAGGATGGAATGACTTATTTTCTATATGGAGATGATATAGTGAACTCACTGCACTTAATACGCACGAGATAGAGTTCAGACAAGAAATGATTACCCTTGCCAGTCGACACAGTTATATCGGCCTGTTTGGAATATACATAGGCCGTTCCCGAAACGCGACACACTTACGTGGAGCATTATGGTGTTTTTTATACCTTGTGTACGGTCGATCCCAGCGGATCAAACATACGACCACCAGCTAAAATTGATTGGCTTCAGGAAATCACTTACCATACACAACATAGTAGAAAAGCATTACTTTCTTGGTCTGCATGGTAGTACTCTGCCGACCGACTGGGCCCATTCATGCTGTAGATAAATATCTCTACAGAACGGCTCTACCACGCCACGGCTAGTGACTCTTCTGAGAATTCTTCATATCATGTTCGGTGGGCTCTATAGTATTCGAATACATTCTAATATTATCGAAGAGTGCTCCCGTCGCCAGAACAGGGATTTTAATAATCCTTTAATTTATTTCTCTCGGGTTTTATGTTGTTCCTTAACATTCCTTGCTCGTAACACGAACACGTATTAAATTCTTTGTTCCTCTCCGGGGTTTACAGTATTGCGGTATTTAATATCGTTCATTTTAAATTTTATTAGCAACATTGTGCGCCAGTCGTGGCACATAGCCTGCACTCAGATGCCGCGATTGAATACGCATTGTCTACGTGTCTCCTTTATTAATTTTGTTTTGTATCTTTAATAAACTTCCTCCCACTTAGAACTCTACCTTTAAGCGGATAACTAACTCTACAGAATTTGAGCTATATATGACTACTTCAAGACAATTTAAAGTTTAATATTTATTTTTCATGTATATGAATATAGATTCCGTAAAAGACCGGAATTAGGTATATTTATAATGTAGCGGTACATCATATATCCTTCCTACCAAGTAATGTGTGAACACTGTTCAGAGGGCATTGTCGCATGTCCTTGGTATTTTGATACTTAGCGTTCAATACTTGGGCTGAAAGACACAGTCCAATGTTATAGAATGTTTGTAATACAAAGCTCCGGATAGTTTTACTACTAATTATTAAAAAAAATTAGCTAACTCTTAAAACATTTCACTCATATTGTTTTTGTAATTACATGGTATCACAAGATATGTCCATATATTTTTATTACACTATCATGTGTTTAAGCAATTGTTAATCGAATTGGCAGGTGGCGCGCACGGCGAGGGTCTCGGTTGAGCGCGCGCGCACCCTACACACCACCAACCGTGGGGCTGTACGCCCATCCGTCTGTATTATTATTGAAGTCAAGTTCGACGGCCCTGTGATACATGCGCCCCACCACGACGTTATAAGGTAAGAGATTTCATATGGCAATATTTTATTTCCTAAGAACTTTTTGATACTAAATATCGACCAATTAGATGCGTTATTTCGACGGTTGCCGGAATCGTGCCAGACTGTTTTACTGAATGTATACCGTTTGGCCCGGAATGCTACTCGTAGGTACAAGCCACTAGATATAACATGTTTTCTTCTTGTGTACCGTGGTCGCATCCAGTCGGATACAAAATTACATCCTGTACCATCCTATCAACAGTATTCAATTGTTGTGCGCTATTTTTAGCAGTATACGGTTTTGTAATAAAACCTTTACATAGTCTGAAAATATTATGTTCTTATTTTGTATTTTTTTTTTTTCATAAAAAGGATATAAAAATAATATTCATAGAATTCTTGCCCGACCAATATGGCGTATGAATGAGACGACCATCCATGTAAGCTTCCCCGGATTTGTCCTAGTTCATGAGGCGTTCAAGAATGGCAGTATGGAGAAAAGTGATTCACCGAACATTTACATACGGCTAATTCATAAATCGTCTGTGATATGCTAATATTGTATTGTTCCATTTGCTATCGACATTGTGCTTAAACAAATTTTGTTAACGCCCGCGCCTTTCATTCGATGGTTTGTTTAAAAAGGAAAGATGAGACACGTTTGAATGATATAAACAATCCAAACACGTTATGCATAGATATGTATATATATATATATACATATAGGCAATTATATTGCTAACAAATATCTAAATAGTATTTGTGGACTGTTTGTAAATAATATATCGGTATTCAAAAGTATATATAACGGCGATAGCCTAGTTGGGTGTGGAACGGACTTCCAAGACGAATGTCCGCAGATTTTAATCCCAAGGGCACACACCTATGACTTTTCTAAAAAATCATGTGTGTATTCTTTGTGAATTTATCGTTCACTTTAACGGTGAAGGAAAACATCGTGAGGAAACCTGCACATCTGAGAAGTTCTCTATAGGAATTTCGAAGGTGTGTGAAGTCTATCAATCCGCACTAGGCCAGCGTGGTGGACTAAGGCCTAAACCCTCTCAGTGGTTGAGGAGGCCCGAGCTCAGCAGTGGGCAAGTATATAATATAGGGCTGATATTATTATTATATATTCAAAATTATCCCGAACTTCAAAGTCTTGAAATTTTAACCCTATATTACATTCAGATAACATTTGTTTTACGTTTATAGAGATTTTTTTGGGGACAAATAAAAACAGACTATGTTTGCCGCACAAATAAATATAATTTAAAATGTTTCTCGAAATAGAAAGTTTTTAGTTGCTCTAGGTTACCTGAAACTAATGACTAATATATTTTTTTGACATTAATTGCATGAGTGGAGTTAAGGCGTACCAAGACGCCATGTGGAATGTAACAATTGTAATGTATTTTACAGTATATTTTCCGTGCCTAAATAATACGTCTCAGATTTACGAAGACCATCTTTCATAAAGATTATTTTTAATATGTTGCTTATTTACAACACAAAATAACACACTTTCTTTAATGAAAATTAATAAAACCACGCAAAAATGCTTAATACGACACCATTATTCAAAAAATATTAGTCTAATCTATCTATAGTTAGATATGCGATGCGTCCTATCAAAACCGTTAGAAATATACCATAAACAATGCATCGAATTGGTAAAAAATATGTAGCCAATAAAATAGTTTGTTACGTACAGCGGTTGCAAGCGCAACGTGTGCCTATAAGGTTCACAATGGGCCCGGCGAGAGTTCAGTGCCATCCACCATCAGAACGCGACGCGCCTAACCGGACACACACAACTCGGCGTCCTGCATACTCGAACCACTATGTAGATAGAGGCGAAGCGCGTTATGCGGCACGTATGTATGTTGTTTGTGTCCCGGCGCGGCGCGGTGCAACGAGCGGCCCTGACGCGCCCGCGACCGATGCGCGCCGATGTAAACACCAACAAGGTCAACCGCCTTGCGATCATCGCATCCTAGTACTTTTTAGCTTTTTATTAATGGTACTGCAAGCTTGCGCTGAATTTACACAATGCACTCGGTACTTGCCTCGAGCGGTGCGCGCCTCTCGCAGTGTTCCTTGAACTCTGCGCATGCGCATGTTGTATTCAATCGCTTCTATTCTTATAGTATGAACCATATTTACTGTATGAGCATGTTGTGTCGCGACATGTTTGCACTTTCCATGATTGAGTGCGTTACAATTTTATTCAGACATTAAATACATTTTTATAACTTGATCTGAGTCACACGTTCCAGTAAATACGAGTCAATGATCTGATGATTTTTTTAGCTTTCTAACGGTTTTTTTTTTTGCGTTTTTGCTTGTTTATTTTTTCGTGTTAATTCGTGTATATGACTTAAGTAACATGATTTAGTTTAGGAATTACATATCATGGCCATAATTGACACGACAATTAAGTTCAAAAACTATTGTGTGACTCATTTTGTACTCTGCAGATGTTATCTCGCAACATTCCTCCGCGAACAAAATGTTTTCTAACGTTTATAAAGCAAACATATCAAACTGCGTTTATGTTGAAAAGGGGGTATCACTATAAGCAAATGTAATTAACAGTAGCAATTGAAATCTAAACATTATCTGCTCATGCGGTATGTACGACAAAATGGGAGATATGTGTGTAGGGCTGCCAGATGTTCGGATAAAGGCGGACATACATAGCGTTAGTTTGGATTCTATGCTTTTTCATAGGTCTAATTTTGTAATAATGTTATTGATTAAAGTTTTAAATCGCTCGTCGTTTAGTTATTCCCTTTACAACCTGGTCCACCTCATCGTCAAAAACAGTAATATATTTTTTATCGATTTCAATTTTACGCAAATATTGTTAGATTACGCGTTATACCTTGCCACTAAAATGCCGCGGTAAATCGGTTAATGAATCTGAATGCCGATTTTACGACTCGGCAGCCTTAATCCGCTGAATACGTCAAATATTTGAGTGAGATCTCAATTGAAAAGCCGAAAGCGTTCACGCCGCCTGTCCAAATTGAATACCTCCATTCGCCAGTTGCACGTTTCAATTTGCATTTTATTGATTGTATTTGTGCCTCGCAACAGGTACCAGGCGCTTTAACGCAAACGTAATTAAACGGATAAAGTGTAGGGTAGTTGAATGGGTAATGGAAATATCGAAAAGCATTTTATATTACACCGCGCTGATTGCGATATCATTATGTTTATCGCTTGTGGTATTTGGATTTGCTGGTTTTGTCGTATATTTCTTTTGCACATAATGTGGGCTTATTAATAATATTTTATCTTATTTATATTTGATATTTAATAATAGACTTATATGTGTAAAACAAGTACAAAAAATACAATTGTTTTTTTCAATAATTTTGCCTGGTACACGATTATTAAGGGCTCACTACTACTACTACTACCCATTAATCTCTAACTTTTATACGCATATGAAGGATAATATCTCCTAGGGATCTGTTGAAAACTTGGACAAATCCGTGAAAACTTAGACGTGTGGCAACCCTAATCATGCGGCACTGTAACATTACGGAATATTCGAAGGTGTCACCCTAACTTAAACATGATTTAACACTAAATCGCATTAAGTTAGTGTGATAGATTAGGGCCCAGACCCTTCGCTATGAGCACTAGGGGAATACACGGGATGTAATAATAAACAGTAGGTAATGAATAAAGGACTTGTATTAAAGTGGACGCCTTTGATGTTCTTCAGATGCTTTAGGGGTGAGTTGAATGAACACGTGACGATTTTTTAATACTCTTTATAGAACGATTGATATGCAATCAAATACTTAAAGGATTAGCATAGTGGAGAAATTGAATTGTCAGAGTAACGCGCTGTATTAAATATAGTATTGTGGCGTCTTTGTACGAGGTTTGTAAAGAAAATAATTACGAGAGTAAATTATTATTTATGACTAAACTATAAGAAATGTTGCTTGTTACCACGGAAATATGCATTGGTCTGAATTTTGTAAATACATACATACATAACATCACGCATTTATCCCCGAAGGGGTATGCAGAGGCGCAACTAGGGCACCCACTTTTCGCCAAATATGTTCCGTCCCATGATGCACGCTGTACGCCGTTATTTAAGTATGAATCTATGTTCTC
Organism: Manduca sexta; assembly: GCF_014839805.1. Taxonomy (NCBI): domain Eukaryota; kingdom Metazoa; phylum Arthropoda; class Insecta; order Lepidoptera; family Sphingidae; genus Manduca; species Manduca sexta. The sequence goes on along the minus strand of NC_051141.1, from coordinate 1,859,661 downwards.
TTTTATTTGCTATCGCTAATTTTATTTTATGCCGCTCCAGGTTTAGTCGATTGGATTTCATCTTATCCCATGTTAACGGTGATGTGCGTGCATTAGCTTATATAACTATTGTGACTATGTACAAGAAAGACTTGGAAAAAATACAAAAGAAGTACTGAATAATTGATGACAAAAAAGAAAGCCCGGAGTTTCTTTCTGCCTTTCTTCTTCCCCCTACTTGCCAGCCCGAGCTGGTTACTTCGTACTTTTGTACCTAGTCTTTTGTATAAACTTTATCCCTAATTTAAAATCTCCATAGTTATATAAGTGATTTTAATAGTTGTTTAGAAATAATAATTATTCTTATTCTTTGTTTTGACGTATCATAAGTGCAACTTTGTTCGCCTACGTGATAAATAAAGTATTTTATTTTTTTTTTTTATTTTATGATGTGATAGGGGGCGAGCCTATCGCCATATCGGGCACAAATTCCAGACTCCGGGCTGATACTGAGCAGAAAAACCCAAAAATCATTTTGCCCGACCCGGGATTCGAACCCAGGACCTCAGAGCGCTATTGTACCGGACATGATACCGACGGTAATACAACTACGCCACCGAGGCAGTCGCTATATTGATAGGAATTTTGTAAATTCCTATCAATATAGCGAGATTCCGCTTGGCTTAATACGACAAACAATTCGAAGCTATACACGTGCAATATTAATTGGAACTAGCCACTGCATCGATCTTGGGTTGTTTACTGTTGCTTGTTTGGTTGTGGTGTTCAGTGGGCGGCGGTGAAACAAGAGTACGCGGAGTACATCCTCACGTTGCACCATTGTTTGTGCAATTTACATGTGTTTGTTTTTACTCTAGGTGGTTGCGGTACAAATCCAACCACGCGGGTACTCGTGTACAAGTTTTGTATTTTAGCGTAAAGCGCGGAGTATTTTTTACTATTGATTGTGCTAATGGTTTCTAGCTTTGCACGCAACTTGCAAGTCTAAACAAAACAACCGGCCGGAACAAAAGTCAAAGTAGAGCTGAGCATTTTCCGTGATTAAAAACTTAATCCAATCTCTTGCGCATGAGCTGTTACTCTGTAAAATGTCGATCCGTTATTTTGTTTCTGTAAGAAAAAACCAACAAACTTTCCTTTCAACGCAAGGTGGCTATCTCGTTCAGACTGGCGGTGGATAAAGCTCTAATGAAACTATATTGTTTGCGCGATCTGGTGTGATGTACGTGTAGGCACGGTTCAGCTTGGCTCCGTGCCATAACCCGCCAATAGTCAAATTAAACAATAATCGCGTCATAATACCGATCTCCGTGGTTTTATTTTGTGCATGTTTTGGTCTATTTGTGTCAACGTTTCGCAAAATTAGGAATGAAACTGAGTGTAATATATTTTATTTGTTACTATTTGTCACAAACATTACATACACAAGGTGAATAGTGAGTGCCGTAGTTGCACCTCCGCTTAGCCCTTCACTAAAAGCATAATGTTTTTTTTTTGTTTTCTCATTGTTTGCATTTTTATTTAAATAACTGCAGATAGAAATATTGACAAGGTTTTTGAACAACCTTTAATTTCACAAGACCACTAGCTCATATTGACCTAAGTAAAGTCACTGTCGTAAACTTAATTTGATATTGTAGCCCGTCTTCACACCTTTGTTAGTCCTCAATTTACCTCCAAGTTAAATGAAAGCATTAGCATTTAAAATTCACTAACATAATTTATTACTATTATGGATAGATAAACTAAACAAGGAGGACATAAAGTATTGTTTTTTATTACAACCCTAGAGTTCATGCGAGCGGAGCCGCGTGCGTCATTTAGTCTGTGAGGATAATAATTAGGCAATAAAATTTTACAACCTGATTTTAATATCAATCGCGTTACAGTCGATTTTTAACCTTCTAAAAATAACGACGCGTTATGTTTGCGTAAAATTGTACGAGCGTGACGCGCTTTTGGGATATAATCCAATATTTGCTTCACAGTCACGCGTTAGTAGTAAGGGGCTCTCTGTGGTGCTCGAATGTATAGATTTTGTTAAAAATACATAATATATGCCCAAATTGTAGCTCGCTGACTGTCAGGTACAAATTGAAAGATGAAATTTATCGATCAGTCTTTGAAGTCCTCTATCTATAGAGATAGGCGGCTTAGTTTTACTAAAACAGGTAATAGGAACGAAACTGTACCTACTTTTGCGTGTAAAAAGAACAAAATTGGGCTGTCTCTGCTAACTGAAACACTATCCTCGCAACACAGTGAAATACTATATACCATCTTTTAATTTTTACATCCATTTATTTTCCAATGATTTTCTGTACTTGATTGTATCTTTAAAGATTGATTTGCAAAAAAGAGCGAGATTGAAAACAAAATATTAAAAAATATACCAGCTCCCTTAGAATGGGGCAGAAAATACGACACGAGAGTCCGTGTCGTTTTATTGTGATTGGTAGAGGGACTAACGCGTGACTCTCGCGTCGGCCTCTGACCAATCACAATCATCATAAAGCGATGTGCACCATCGAATCGTATTTGCAATGCTACATTCTAAATATAGGGGATAGGTGCGTAAATTCAAACGTCTATTTCAAGCCGATACCCGAATTCAATGTCGGAACGCTTTGACTCTTTCATATTAGTCGTTTACAGGAATTTGTAAAATGTGGATGGAATTTATTAATCTCGTGTCACCACTCGCCCTGTGCGGGGGCGGGGGGGCGTAGGTTGGCTGACAGCAATATTGGCATAGCGCAGCCGTTTTAGTACCTTCAATAAAGATTTTATTTCGTACTAACTATTGCTCGCTACTTCTGGCGTGAAAAACGCCTCCGCGGCCTACAATTAATAATGTTGCCTGTCTATTATTGCCCGCTTTTGTCGAAGTTGAAAACAATATATATTTTCATTAGCGACTTTGTCCTGTGTTCCTCGAACTTATGGAATAGTTGTTACGTAATTCGGATCTTTAGACAGAGTTTATGCGTTTTTTAATAACTGCTTCTTCTGGTATTGCATTAATTAATGGAAATTATTTCGTATTTAGTTAGTTATTTCTATCTCTATAATAAAATCAACGTTACAATGGGTTCCTGCTCATATTCGTCTTTGTGGTAATGACACAGCAGATTTATTAGCTAAAGAAGCGACGACGGTGGGTATATTTTTAAATCCTGCACCACATTTCACGGAATTGTTAACACAAGTAAAGCGTCACTGTATCCAACTGTGGAATGAGTTTTTTGATAAACGCTCCCAAGAAAAAAGCATATGGTACCGCACGATTCAACCTGAGCCGTTACAATCTCCAAGGATTACTGATTGTGCTTTGAGCAGACAAGAGCTAATGGCAGTAATGAGGCTCCGCTCTGGGCATATTCCGACAAATATGTTTAAGCATCTTATGCAGGCGTCAAACTCCTCAAACTGCTCTGACTGTGGAGTAAGAGATGACTTAATTCATGTTTTGTCGGAGTGTGTGCGGAGTGGGCCTCATCGTTTGAGCTTTAATGTGGGCAGCATAAATAGCTTTCTGTCCATTCCAGAATCGGAAGAGGCTAAAGGTTTATTAAAAAAATATTTTGATTTTATAAAAAAATAGTAGGCATGGATAAAAGTGGACGTACGGAGCGACATAGTCGTGAAATAACGACCAAGCTCCTTAAATAAAGATAAAAAAAAAAAAATCAACGTTTCTAACAGTTCCCTCGACAAATTAATTTCAAGTGCACATTGTTTTATAATAGGTGTCTGCGTCAACGGCCGCATGAAATACCTGACTCTTTATGAAATTTTCATTATGTACAGTCAGCCACAAAGGGAGCAGAACAAATTCAACATTTCAATTCGCATTTAAACTTCTGTGTGCATGTCAACAATCGTTTTTAATCCTTTAAAATGAACCTCAGAGTTTACTTTATTTTTCTCATGAGAAAAGAATATTTCGATCCCAGTCAATGTGTAGCTGCACTGAAGTTTTTAATTTGTTTAGCTATTTTGTGGCTGACTGTACTTTTCGGGTTTGAAAGTATAATATATGTTCCAGGACATCGCCAAGTATGCCGCATTTTATTCAAACGCTTTAACAGTTTACGCGTTTACTTCTACGGCACATCTTTAGAAGCTTTCACATTTATAACACTTAAAGAAAGTACTCATCATATTCTATACATAGCATTGCAACCCGATAACATTAACGATCTCTCCCCATCTGATTTGTAACGTGTTAGGGGAGGCAGGAGGCTAAAAGGGATCAAATTCAGGCGATTACATGGAGAGGCTAGGCTAATTGAGCTCGCTATGGAATGGTCAATTTTCACCTGTGGGATTGGTCAGACGCGTACGTTATGTGTACGTGTTGAATAGTGTTTGCCAGTAATTGAGATCGATGCAGTATCAGGGAATCTGTTTCAACAGAACATATACATACTGTTTTTACGAGGGAATAAAGTGACGAAACTCTCGGGGAATATCAAGTAATCATTCACATTTTTACTAATGTGGCACACGTTGCCGATGTACCGATCGTCTCTCAATTTATGCCATAAGAATTCACGTATACAATTCGAATCCTTGAACAAAAAGTAGTTTAAACCTATCACTCAGTCATGATTCATCTTAATATTGGAATCACTTTACATATTGGAACAGTTGATGTTTTTAGCCCGTTACGAGAAACCAAAATTTCGGTTTTATAGGTGCGCATTATATCAATAGAATTCAAAATATATTAATTCACAACATTGTGGCACGCGGCGTGTTTCAAGTTATTACGGAATCTCTTTGTCACGCTAGTGTATCCATTTAATCTGCTTTCATTTAAAGCAAAGCCAAATTTCATATTCTGCTAGACTTACCGTTCCTTTGTGTTTGGTTATGAATTTGTAGCTACATTGAAAACACTTCGTTGTGTTTTACTCGGGCATTCTCAACAACGCCTAAGTGGCTATGTTTTGGCATATTTTATTATGATACGTTTTGAAGCCCTGTTCAGGGGCATTATTCTCTATCCCGCACGTTATTTTGACAGTGTGTAACAAGCACGTAACACAGCGCATCATGTTTAGGACTATAGAAATTTGGCTTACATAATACCATTCCACGCACATTTCTCGAAGATAACATGACACGGCCGCGTTACGCGTTTACACTATCATACAGAATAAGGGCCCAGATCTTTCTGTTGTCAAGATAATATAAATTCTGTTGGTGGTAGGATATATTTTATATCAGCCAGGGTAGCGACCACCGTACACAAGGTGTTAAGATCCGCCATAGTGGCACACGAAGTGCGTTGCATTCGGGGATCATCCTGTGTATATTCGGTTTCTACAGCCCGGCATAATTGTGTTGACTGCTGAGGGGTGATCATCTCTCGTCAGTCGACATTCTATTGGAGCCCACTCTACTTAGGTGCAGTGTGATGACTGCCGCGCTTGTACAATAAAAATCCGTGTTCAGTTCGGAAAGACAGTTTCCTAGAATTACAGTTAGGGCCATACGGGCAATGTGCTTGCTATCTACCCCATTATGGTATACAAGCTCCGTTTGGTACACTCAACCCATCTACCCAACCCCTTAGCGATAACTGCGCGAACATACTCTTATGTGTTACTCGGTACTAGTTGCTTCGCTTTTTATGAATTCAGCAAAGTTTTCTGAACTCGCGCTACACACAAACCTCATACAAATAACCGACGAAATAACGTTCTACTTTATTACACACAGTTTGTTTAGCCATCCGGAGCGGTTAGCATTCAAATTGTATATAAAATGTGACATTATTTTATTTCATTTTGTTGTTTGCCCGACAACTTTCGCAGCCGCAACCAGGAGTCTAGTGCGAGGGAGGAGGGGGCGCGAGTGAGGTTGGAGTTTATACAACAAAGGCATTATGTGGGTAGTTCAACTTCGTCGTAATTTACTGTGAATTTTGATATTTTCTGAATAGTAGGTACGATCAGATCGACGTCGACAAAGACAAAACAAGTGGAAGAAGAAAGAGAAGAAAGCTGACCATAATACCATGAAGTGTGATTAGTCGGGGTAAGAAAGATGCCACGCTCGCCTCTAGTTGTATGATATAATCCATCTGTGTATCTATTTCTTCCACCGAGCAGTGTGTTATTTGCACGATCATTCTTTGAAATATATCGAATCTCGCGCAATTTAAATCGCATGCATGTTAAAAGTTGCATTTGCGTGTAGCGGTCTTCCTTTTTCTTCACTAGGCTGCGATTTTTACATACGTGGTTCACTGACAGTCATGCAACGACCGCACATAAATGCCAGGGCTAATTGGTCCCTCTGGTCTCCAATTATGGAATAATTTCTCGTAGCCGCACATCAATTGAATTGAAAAATCTGTATTTCCAAAATAAACGTTAATATTGTTTTCGGTAAAGCTGGTAGTATCTTGTTTATACTATCAATCAAGTGTTTGATATGCTTGGACGCGGTTAATTGGGGGGCGTTGGAACACATTCCTAGTCGATTTGTTGTTTCCATCAACCGATTGGAAATTTTTATTTTCGGCGTTAATTATTTTGTTAAATACATTATTAGTTGTGTACGCCGTGCTGTAGCGATCCGATATTTTTTGTGATTGTTAGCTACGTTTCCCGTGGTTTGGATTGGTGGATCGCTAATACCTTGGGATTAGGGTTCTGCATCCAATTCAATGACTCTCCTTATTCGGTACGGTGTTGGATTACATGATAATTGACGTACAAAAGTTGTACCATTACATACTTTTTGGGGAATCAAAACCGCGGACACGGCCTGCAGGTCCGTTACGGCGAGGCCACGGTAAGCCCCGCTCGCCGCACTCCGACAACTTTTTCCAGTAACTTGTTGCCTGAGTCGCTCGGAGTTCAAGTGCAGCTATAGTTGTTAAGGATCGTTCCCACGGCCGACTTGCTTGTCCCTTTCGCACCGCTGGCTTACTCTCGCGTATCCATTACGTGTACATTGTACGGACGGTGGCGCGTCACGTTCGATACTGAGGGATATTGATGGATATCTTTTGGCAGTGCCAATTCGCTGCCATGTCGGCGCTAACTTTGTTACTTGCCGGCAAATGACCGTCGATTAATCTTACAACTGTTTTGTATTTAAGTTAATTGATGAATGAATGAGTTACGATGATGGTTTGTTGAAATTGCTATCAACGTTTGTTGTTTAGGATACTTGTTTATGTGACGTTTGCATTTTGATCATCATATGCAATGTTCAAGAAAAACTGTGACGAAACCCATACCTGTTTTTTTAATATTCAAGAACATTGCTTAATTTTAATGCCCAGCTATTTGCCAAATTAGCATTTCATATTTAAATAGACGCAGCAAATTTCAACGTCCGAAGTTCTGGACACAACAAAGATAATTTCTCGTAAAAATTCTTTGAAATGGGAACGAATCGGATTAATGCTAGTGGATTATGTTGTTAGTGCATATAGTTTTGTATGCAACGTTGGCTCCGTGCCAGTGGCTTCACTCTGCACCAGAGTTCGCAGTAAGAAGCCCGCCACTGTGTACTGCGCGCGTGGAATACTCGTACTATCCGACAAATAATCGGGATACATATGCTATTAACGATTGTGACGTCGTTGATTGATGTGGTTGTAAGAAGGATTTGAGTTAGTGAGATGAACAAGTCTCTCACCAGTTACAAAACGCCTGCAATAGTGAGGACATGCGGAAGTACTGAGGTGTCGTGGGGCGGGGTTGTTATCGTTGCGCTTTGCTATTATAACTCGGTGGTTTTAAACATTTACACATCTTAGTGTTTGTTTGCAGAACTGGTTTATGAATGCTATTAATATAAACGTGAAAAAAATTGTATTGAAAATTGATGTATCTACTTTTTGGCCGGGTCCACGCGTTGGTCTCAATGCTCGAGCCAACGTTGGTTAGTTAATTTCGTGAGTCGTCCACACGTTGACTTTTTATACTAGGTCTGTCTTGACAGAGCCACGGTGAAGATGTCCGAAACAGAAATCGTAATTGCTCTAAGCGCTTTAACAGTACTGTTACAGTATTTTTATTTTTATGATCCATCCGAGATGCGTTCACGCATTTGTCCACGCGTGTGACGATTTTGTGAATGATGGCATTTTCGTTCGACGTACGCACTTTACGCGTGTTGCAACAGGACTGAGCAAATCACCAATGTGTGGACGGACAGCTAACGTTGGTACAGATTCTTTTGATGCTTTCTCAAAATACCGACAGGCGCCGGCCAACTACCAACGCTCGCTTCAACGTTGGAGCCAATGCTATTTCCTAGATCCACACATTGGACGTGTGCCGTTGGGGCCAACGTGTGGAGCCAGCCTGATTGTTATTTATCAGTCGTATAATAGATTTGAATCACTTGTTTAGCTACCACTTATTGGGTCAATGAAGTACGGGCTAAGTTAATTGTATTTTTTTCGTTATGCAGGCATCGGTAATGTATAAAAATACCATAAACGAGTGGTGCAATTCTTCACCCAGCAGCCACCACCAACCCGTTGGCGTGACGGTATTCCATATTTTTTGTTTTAATTATCGTCCACGTCTAAAGCCTCATACACAATCTAGAATTATCCTGAACTATGGTCGGTTTGAGTTCTGTGTATGGTCAGAACTAGTGGGGTGGCGTTCGAGAATGCCGTTGAACGGGTCCGCCCGATGCTCGGTGCAAAAATATTCACAGGCCATTCCGGTAAGCGCTCGGACGCATTTGTAGTTTGTACGCGGGGCCGTTTCACTTGCGATACCGCGGGCTGTGGGTACGCTTGCAACTGCGCACTAACTTGCGCAGCCTTGTTAGTGCTATTTATAACGTATTGCTCTTTGTTATGGATTATATTGTAATAAGCTTGTTTTCGTATGCGTCTGGTGAGGCCCTGTCGACTGTCGAATTGTAAGTCCGGTGGTATTTGATAGTGTTTTTTCTAATTGCATTAGCTTCAAGTATCAAGGGGGCGTTTGTAAAAATAATATGCCATGAGTGATATTAAGTATCGAGAGTCAAATTGTTGAGATGATTTGATGATATTGTCCGTGATGATTTAGGTGTTGTTGAAATGGTTTAAGTCAAGGGATGTCAGTCACATCTTATGCCACTTATGAAAGGACAAATCTTATATTTCGACCGCTATCAATAAACTTTCGCAATCTTAATCGTAAGATGTAATCGCAAAAAAATAAAATAAAATTTGTTATTTTATATTATATAAAAATCTAATTGGTCAATTTTGGCGATGGATCGGAAAATGTAATTGGAATAGTTCATTGTAAACGGCTATGAGTCGGAATTATAATATTTGGAACTTGTTGTACTAATAACACGTATTATGACGTGCCTTAGAAGATAAATCAGCGCTTTTCACCCACATCATAAATACATGCTATGCGTACAACGCATATCCAAATATTGCATCTCCATTAAACATTTCCGCGCCATTGTGGTACGCAAACACAATTTCTAATTCCGATTGGCGAGATCAAAGTTTGTCGATCTGATCCGCAGTAACGATTCCTCCACAGCCGGTTTAATAGTTTCTTCTTATCTTGCAGGCACAACGGTTAGTGTACGACCGGTCTAAATAAAGTGCCGTGTCTTATGAGCCGTTTCCCAAGAAATTGATATTGGTTTAGATTTTAGAGTCGGCTATTCCTGCGGCCGTGATTATAGGATACCAATTTTATAGACAATGTTTATGTTCTTGGATTTTGGTTACGTAGGTTGGCTCATGGCGGGCGTATTGATAATCAATTTTATAAACCCACTGAATGAGAGTTGAATCAGTAAGTACCTTAACACTCGTCGTGTGCTGATGTAACAAAATATTGTGTGAAAAACAGCCCGCTATCCCACGGTTCAATACGTACAGCCAACAATGACAGACACGGCGGGCAAGTGTTCCGACGGTACCCCTGTTAATGGAACCTTGAAGAAATTGGAAGGGTTAGCAGCTGACGGAATGGTAATTTACAATATCTGGGGTTGTAAAGGACTGTTAGCATTGTTGCAACCAAAACAAAAACCGCCATGAGATTCGGATGCATTCTTTAAGAATTTGCAGATGAATACGAAAATAACAATGGCGATAGATTTACGATCCATTACGAAACGGGCCCAGGCGCCGTACTGTTGTTTAAAATGTTTACTTGTGCATTTGAATACAACTTGCTAATAATGTAGAAACTTTTTACTTAGTGTTACATCCTGGGCTTTTGTAGAAAAATGGTTTAGCGCGTTGAATTGAATTTCAGATACATATTTGAACGTTGCGACATAACGTTATGGTTATGATTAGGGACTTATGTTTGATTTTGTACTTTTTGTAAAAGAAAATATGTAACACCTTTCTGTCAAAATACCGTAGAAATTGTGTACAATTTGAGTAATAAATTCAGATTTTAGATTTTGGTATGCGCTTGAGTCGCCTTATAGCTGGGTTTTGTTATCTCTCTCTAGTTTCCGCTTCGTAATACCAGTGACCTCACGGTTCGGATATTGCATCTCTTTTTTCGACCCAATACTTGCACCCCTTTTGACTGTTTACAGCAAATATATATTTTTTATTGTGATTAATTCTGTTAAGTATTTTAGAGGTAATTTTTTTTTATATAAAAGTTCAAATGTCAATCTTGAAATCACCAACCATTTGACTGCCAATTTCACTGACGACTATTAATATATATATCTTGTCACTAGAGTCTAATATAGTGCGAAGAACACACGACCTGTTAAACTCCCATTCTTCTAAGAGCTCAGACCGTTACCAACTGTCGTTGGTCGCTCAGCCGCCGCGCCGGTCTAAAGTGCCGTACGGAAATTAATATGTCCCCGGCGTAATGATTAGCATCGCATTAGTATGTGCCGGGCATGTTTGCCTACCACTCGAATGGACAAATATTTGACTAACTGCATTTTGGCAAGCTAAAATGCCTTCGACTTGTCTCGAAACGATGACAGACGGTTTGGACTTTACACGATCGGATCTGATTGTTGCTGTACAGTTGTGTTTCTTTTGAATTTAGTTTAAACGCATTAAAAATAATTTAAAATCGTTCTATGATATAAATTAATATTTAATTACGTAACTACAATCAGACTGATTAATGTTGAAAATAAAAAATACCCAAAAACAATGCGATCGATGTGCAAAGTGCATTGTAACGTTTATCTAAGTCGAACCATGTTGCGAGAAATGAGGGACTGAAAGCATTGTATTTTTATGTGCGGTTACGCGTGTCTACATTGACCTTGTGTTAAACGGTACAGATTAGGTATCAGAGGTTACGAACACCATTCGGAATCAAGTTGTGAGGTGTCAATATTACCATATAAATGTGTCGGCTGAGTCAGACCGGTCTTTGTTTATTAGATCCACGATTCCCACCAAATGGCTGCCCGCGTTAGGCTGTTGCCGTCGTTCGGTATTGATTGAATTGTGATTTTACATATCAAAAATGTAGCCTGTCAAGTTCCTGTTGGAATGATATTAAAAATGTGTTTATTTGAAATTTCATTTTCAATACGTTACAACTACTAGTTTTCACTATTTTTGGCTTGTTCTTGTGAAGGAGATATGAGGTGGGTCCTGGTACATCATAATTGCATATGAGAGTACAGTTAGGACTTGTTCGTTTGTTTGTCATAAGTTGATAATACTAAAGAATAAAATAAAGTTGAGCATCAATAGAAACAAACAATGTAATAAATAAAGCTTATGCGAACACCGTAAAGTTAAATAATGATAAATAACATATTAATTTGCATATGCGTTTATTATCCGCGCTAGCAAAAAAAAAATGAATCCTTTTAAATATATTTATTCCTTGCATATTTCCGTACAACGGCTTATAGCACTATTAACAAAACAACATAACATTACCATAAACTTTGTGTCCCTGTGAACTGATTTTGGGTGCCTAAAGAATAAATAAACATTTTGCGGAATGAGATTTCCACCACCGCTCGTGCCAGTGCACTAAGCTGTTGGTTCTGCAGCATTGTGCTATTCCCGCTGCCTAATATCGTCAATTTGTTGCCGTCCACTGCTGAATGTAGGGCTCCCAAAGTGAACGCCAACCATCCTGGTCCCACACCAAATGCACGCCCATGCACGGGAGTACATTTGCCGCGACCTTATGCACACAGCTCGTGTGTATATCTCATGGTTGCTGTGTTCACAGTGAGGTCTATAAGGGTTCGCGAACATTTCCTCTCCCTTTCCGCTCCAACCATCCTAATAACTCCTACTCCTTCCTCTCATCTTCCTTCCCTCTATCCCCTCGCTTCTTCCTCCCGGGCCCTAAAACCGTGTAGCTACAGGCTGCCAGCGAACCTTCAACCGGCGCCTCCAGTGATAGCGGTAGGGCCCACCAACTCATCATGGGACTGCCGTGGTTGCTAAGCCGGGGGATCGCTTGTACACCATTAGCAGGGTACCCCCGGTGATAACCACGGCACTTCCCCAAAAAAATACCATCCTGGTCTTGAGCAGCATTCATCCGCTACTGAAAAGGTATGAATGGAAAAGCGAAGGAATACCAATAAACATGAGAAGGTGGAATTTTGTGGAATGCTGAAGATCGTATTTGATAGCTTGACACGCATGCTGTGTCGATCTAAAAAAAATTGGTTTTAAGTTGATGGTTTAACATTATTTCGCACCGAGAAACCAGAGTAGTCGAAGTAGTAAACATTCTATTCCCGATTCGGAACAAGTTTGTGGGATCCGCACAATTGTCCGTGCTGCCAACGGGCTTGTGATAACCACATTATAGGAAATATTTATGCAGAATCAGTTAAATAATTAAGCCTGTAATTAAACGGCACTGCAGCAATTACTTACTGAAATGTAACAAAAAACTATGTATGGTATATGTTTTGTTGGTTGTCCAAATAAATAAATAAACCGGAAGTTGTTTTATGGTTGTCGGGTGCCATAAAATCGTTTCTTCCAATCTTCATTATTTTCCTTAAAGGTTTGCGACGCATCTCGTCACCCATGGATATGTGGATATGCATTCATTAATAATTATTTCACATCAGGTAAGCCTTTCCTTTACCTATAAAAAAATAAATATATCTATAAATTTAGTGGAGGTATTTGCAATTTAAAATATGTAGATTTATTAAGTATGAAGCATAGATGCATGGCAGTTACTTTCATTTCATGGGATAATTCAAACATACACTCGGATCGTTGAGTGCAGTGTAAGTAATTTTCTCTGAACAACTTTAAAATAAAATCTGTTTCATTTATTTTATGCAATTCGCGGAAAATCTGATATTACTCCGATATATAAATGGTCCATTACACGCTTTTTAAACTAGGACAAATCCGGGAAACCTAGTACGAATGGCGGCCCTAAATGTGCAGTACGTAGGGGCGGGCGGCGCGGCGGCATGACGTGTTGACGTTAGCGAAAGCTGTCGCAGGCGGGGACACCAGGTCCATTGTCTGCCGTGAGTCAGAGGCGGCGCGCGCGCAGTTATTTCTGTGAGCACTGCGTAGGCGGCGCGCCGTCAGCCGCATGCGATTACTATCTGCCGCGCTCAGACCGCGCAGAGACGCTTCCAAACGTTGCCCAAAATGTCTACTCGCAATACATAAAATATCTGACTGCCAGCGGCGTGTACCACTGAACAATATTTGCGATTCGGTAGTAAATGTAAATCAAAAGGCTACTCACCTGTGCACTTTTGATTTCGTACTGGTCCTATTGCACCAGGCCGGCGCGTCACACGGCGCGGCGGCGCGCAACAAATCACCGTCCGCTAGACTCGACAGTCGCGCGTTTTATTCATACTTGGTTGTACTTACTCAAGCGTCATTGTGAGTAAAAAAACTAGTCCATTGAATACTACCGAAAAACGTTTCAATACGATTGATGTTAGATATCCGGTTTACTATGGCCACTACGATTTGTATAATATTTTTATATTATAATAGGATTAAATAAAAGTAAACATTTGTAATAATCGAAAATATAATACACGTATAGAGTAAGGTGCCTGCTACGTGAATTAAAGTTTTTATGGTAATCACAGTCTTCTTAGAAAAACGCCAAGAATATTAATAAGGCAGTCGACTAGTTCCAAACACTCGCAATAGGCTCGATCATTTGTAAAGTGTGTGCGGTATTCGAAGAATGTCGGAGGTAAACGTTATCTGCGCTTTCAGCGTCATTTAGAAACGTGTTTAAGGCGTTGCGAGTATCGATGTCAGACAGGCAGAGGTAGTGAAGGAGGTCGGAGGCTGGCGCGCTCGCGTGCTCGTCGACACGTAGCTCGGCCCGTTACCGTGCCGGCCCGGGGCCGCCGCGCCGGGCCCCGACCCGCTCGCTCCTCATTTTTTAGACACCCCGTGAATCATGACGCGCTATCGATTGTAATGGGACAGAGCGGCCATCACTGGGGTCATGCAACTTAATGGATTCGAGACGTTTCACATGTGCTCAGTTTGCCGTTATATCTGCGTATATCCGTCTGAATATGTTTGCTGCGTGGCCCGCCCGGCCTCACGTTACTGTTATGTGTTTTTATGTATCGCTATTATTCCAAATGAACGAGTCAGCCGTGGCTCGGAATGGCGTCCATAGTGAAGATGTGTCTGCCGAATGGATTCCCACGTTTACACTCACGGTGGCAACGTGTCGTAGGTCAACTGTGAAGTGGCCACGGCGCGCGTGTTTGTGTGTGAACGTAAGCATGCATGTGGTGTTAATTGACACGGATAATGCGGGTAACAGCAGCAGGATGTTCCGGGAGGCGGGTGAGCCGCGAGAGAAGCGTCGTGTTGCGGTACAGTGAGAGTGGCGTAGCAGCAACATCGTAACGCTGCGAGGGCGAGCGCGGTCGATGAGCCCGATGCAGAGGGCAGCACCGAGCCACTGCGGGGGGCGCCACCGCGTCCCCCCTCCCCCAGCCCCCACCGCACCTCCGCGCCCGGCACCGCCTCGCCCCTCGCCCGCCTGCTTGCGCACTCGGTACAACCGCTCCGCGCGTTCACTAATGCGTCATATCGCCTTCAAAGCTGACGTGCCGCCCGTCGCGCCGCGCGCGCTCTCCGCTGCGACACAACAGTTCGCGCGCGCCATGTGACCTCTCGTGTTCACTTATGTATGGACTGGCGAGCCTCCGCGCTTCCATCTACCGACTCTACCGTGGCGTTCAATACATGTCAAACATGACCAGTGACTATGGTGCCTGTGACGGGAGAATCCAGGACATTGTACGAGTCAGGCGCACGTGCTCGCGTTTCTTTCCATAACTGAGTAAGTTTGAGTCAGTTTATTTTAAAGTGTGACTGGATCAGTGACGTCGGTCGGACGGGCGGCCGTTCGGTTGGTACCGTGTTATTTTCGCAGCGCACGGCGGACCACGGCGCCGGCCGTCCGGAATGCGGCCTCCGCCCCGCCGCACGCTGCCGGCGCCGTCCGCCGAGCGCGCCGCGGCCCGCGCGTAGCGTAATAAATAAAGGCGGGGCGCGGCTGCGTGCGCGCGCACCCTCCCGCGCCCTCCGCGCCCTCAGGTCATTGACTCGCGCAACTCCGCTGCCGCGACCGTCGCCGCTACCGCTGCCGCCGTCGCCGCCGCCGACAGCGCTTGTGGCCCGAGCGTTAGCGGATTGACCGCCGAGCACTTGGCACCGAAGCAGCCGCACCGTTTCACCGCCTGTCCAATGTCAATGTCGACTATTGGGCTATGGCAATGGCAGCTAAAGTGAGCATTAAGATGAGCGACGCGAGGCGGGTGCAGTTGTCGCTGGACGGCAGTGGCACGGCTGTTGACCCCGGCGTGCACCTGGCCCCTGGCCTCACCACTGCATTATCCTTTGCCATTGTAATGATTACGTATACATTATGCACACAGTACCCGCACATTTTATATTTTCAGATGATGCCAATCAAAAATAGTTCATTACTCGTACAATCTGAGACTATAGATTGAGCGTACCGATTTGTTTGTTCGCGTCAAGATAGCGAGCGGTTTTATATATTTTGTGAACCGTTTGCGTCGTACAGGTACGAATTTACGCAGTTGGAGGTTGTTGTTTGACGCGCCCACGCAGCCACGCTTCATTACATCTATTTGTTATCTTATCGCCGCAGCCAGCGAACTCGTCCTGGGACCAGTTCTTGTTTAGTTATAACATTACGATAAGGATAACACAAACTCTTTGGGAACGAGCGGCGAGCACGGTGGTTTATCAGAGCGGTGCGGCGATGCGGCGGCACTCGAGTCTGCACCCGGCGCGGCGCGGCGGCGCGCGGCCCGCGGCGGGTGGCGGGCGGCGGCGGCAGGCGGCAGGCGCGTCCACGCTCCCAGCACTTGTCTTCTATTGGCGTACACCGTATACGGCTCGTTTTTAAATTTAACGGTCGCATCGTCACGCGTGGATATGTAACGGCATCGAGCGGATGCCTCGAAGCTCCATCGGTGGATCCCACCGAGGCGCTCGCATGCCGTTTCCGTAAAATGCGGACGTGTTTGGAACGTACGCCGAGTGGTTCGCCATATCATTTTATTATATTGTAATTAATGTTTTCGTGGAGTAATACTAAAAATAGATGGTGAACTTCCCGGTTGAATGGCGTCGCCGGCGCGGCGCAGAGCGGGGAGTGGCAGGCAGCCATTGCCCTCGCTCGGTTTGTTTACAAGTATGGTCTGGGGAACGGCGCGACCGTATTTGCACCCTGTGCTTTTTACTTTAGGGTGCACAATGACGTCGCAGGGAATACGTGGCCCCTGCGCATCGGCCGCACCATCTGCGCGCGCACTACCTATTAAAATAAACTGGCGTCTGGCACCGACAGATAGCTAACAAAAACGAGTGTCGGCGCACGGGCGCGGCCGCCAGGTGCAGCGCGACACTAAGGGCTAGACGCTGGCCACTGCACCCTCGGCGAGCCAATGGTGCACTAAAGGTGTACGTATTTAGTGCTAAGTTAGTTACTAACGCGGGCAAGGACCTCATGCCAATGACCAGTCGAATCCGCGCCTCTGAGGGCCTCTCAGTTTGTTCGATGAATACGTCACGTTATTATCGATCGCTATAATAGTGTATAGAGTAACCGCGATGTGTCCAGACACCGCCTTCTAAAACACATCGATCTTATACATACGTACTTGCTCCGGTTTCTCGCATGGAAATATTCCAATCTCGGGAATAATAGATACTAATTTTGTACATAAATACCTACGCGCGTGTAACAGTTAGTTTTCGTAAAAAGACGTTTAAAATAGAGAAAAAATATGTTTTCATTAAATTACATAGTTAGTACCTATTAGAAAAGAAAGAATGTTCTACTAGTAAATTTATAGACTTCAAGAGAATACATGCGCTCTCTTTCGCACTTACCTGTTACCGTCACCTATCTCTTACAAGTGACATCATCTAATTGATCCACAGATTCAAACGGCTATTAGAATAATCTCCAATTTAAAAAAAATTGACAATTTTTTTATCAGACCGGAAATCCTGTACTTTTATTTGCTTATCACATACTCATTTAGGGTTCCGCACCTTAGAAGGAATCCTTATAGGAACCCATTTCTAAGGAACATGTAGAGGTATCAAGTTCAAAATTTATATCAAATACTCTGGTTATTCAGCTGTGAAAAAATCAAAGTTATAAGTCAACGCAATCAAAAGATGTCCGTGTAAGTCATTTTACGTCATTCACCCGTCCGTATATGGTATTTCCCGTTGACCTAGAATCATGAAATATTCAATTTATTAAAGAAAAATAATTTGAAATCGTAAATATGTTCGTAAAAAAAAAGTACTATTACAAACTTAGCTGTTGGTGAAATAACCGTGCCTAGGGTCGAACAGCAAGTTAAAGTTTGTCATGTTCTAACTTATACACTTAGATACCTTATCTACAAGTTTTTACAAAACCCTCGGTATGCTAGTGCAACTCGCACTTGTTTTTTTTATTTTAAACATTCCGTTATAGTACTAGGCCGTCAAATAAGCACATAGGTAATTTTTGGTTTTACGGCGAAAAATACATATTTTAATGATAACTTGACAAAAACTACAGCGGTCCACTCCTAGCCGAATTTTGGTACCGAATTTCAAAAACATTCAGTAGATTTTGAGAAAATCGACAACATACAGACGGACAGAAAAGGGGAGTTTGTTTTATTATATTATGTATTTATTTATTTTAAGGACAAATAGTGGTAATTACATTAAAACAATTAAACCTACATATTACAACAAAAAAAAAAAATTAAAATGCATTAACTTTAGTTGCCACGGCATGCGTTGGTATGTTGGAGAAAAATATAAAATAATATTAACAATGTTGTCATATGAGTATCCTATAGATAGTCGATCATCAACTTCCGTCTACTGCTCGCTTCTGAAGTTATCGCGGTTGGTGAAACTTGCGCGCAGAATCTCATGGCGAGAGGAGGGGCACTTGAGTCGACTATCCTAGCGTCGCACCGGTCGGGAGGTCTTACAAGATAAGATGCTTTGAAGTTGAGTATTGAATGGAGATGTCTGTTGAACGAGCTGCGGTCGGTTATATAAAGTTCACAATTGGTAGATATATGTAGTATATTTAATCAAGTCCTTATATATTGCGACCTAAAGTAGGAAGTTGAAGAAGTTTAGACATATTTTTTATGTAGGTATAACCTTATGGGTTAAGAAGTGCGTGGAATCATTAAATATGAGATAGATTATTTTCAAAGTATTATTAAGAAAGGAGCCAAAATTGTATCTATAAATTGAGATCTCGTGTCGTCTATGATGTTACAAGAAGCACATACGGTCCATAAAGCAAGTAGAACGAGAGTGAAGCCGGATCTGCGACCATATTCGTGCTAAATGTATACGATAACATATTATTTTAACAGAGGGGCGTGGCTTAAATGTTGCTTAATTTGTTATTAACTTTCAATAATTAATAACAAAATTGATTTAGGGAACAGTTCATATATCAATAGGGACATTTTTGAGCCAATGGCTTTCGCCGTGTTATACAACTTAAACACGTCAGCACGTCAATAATAGTTGCTGGTGATTAGCTTTTCCCAATTTGTTTACCTTTAAACTATAAAACATAGCTTAAAATTTTGATCTAGGTCGACATTTATGCTAATTTTCATTGCATATAAATCGATTTCTTTTTATTGAGGATTTTACCAATCTCTGGCAATCTGATAAACCTAGAAATATATATATTTTTGTGTACATTCGATTGGTATTGCGAGCGTCCGCAGTGCGCAGGCCTCGAGCGAAGTGGAGTGCGACGGAGCGGGCGATGCGCCGGCGCATCGGACGCAACACGCAATGCCGCGCGGTATGCGAGAAAGCTTATATCTCTCGCATTGTATCTCTATTGGAAACACATACATTAAT
Organism: Manduca sexta; assembly: GCF_014839805.1. NCBI lineage: Eukaryota > Metazoa > Arthropoda > Insecta > Lepidoptera > Sphingidae > Manduca > Manduca sexta. The sequence continues at coordinate 1,840,271 of NC_051141.1, read as the reverse complement.
CAAACTTTGTTTATGAATCCAATGAGCGGAACTGTTAGTCATCGAGCCACGTGATAGTATGCGAGTAGGGAAATCTTTAGCTATGTCCGTTATTGCTTTAATTTTTTTGATATTGTATCCCATAGTTACATCATTAGCCGTTCCAGACCGGTTTATATTTATGGAAAGATTAATTGCGAATACTAACTATCTATTCACAAATACTCCTCACATCCTCCAACCATTTCAATCCCGAAAGCCGAGAATACGTTCAAACAGGAATCGCTATCTCTCAATATATCTACTCAGGGAACAATTTGGTACCGGACATTTCGTATTCTGAAATCCGATTCAGCTTTGAGGTCCCAATCAGTTAGAAGGTGATAGTATCATATTAAAACTAAATGAACCGCCGTGTCACACTGTGGGATTGATAGTGCGTCAGATTTCACCGATCAATCATTTTGAGTGATTATTGTGAAAAATTAACGTTGCACACCTTAATTACTATTGTGGCTTTAACATATTGATGTATGCAAAGCATTTGCTCAATTAACGTTTATAATGGTGTTTAAGATACGTGCATGAGGATATATGTTTTACATAGTGTATAATTTAGCTATTACGACCGTTTCAATGTATAATATATAATGTATGTTATCAAGCCCAGCGGAATTGTTTCAAGAAATATGTGATTACACGGTTCGCTTGACGTCGCGTCCCTACGCTCTAGTCTGCAGCCGTATGCGCATGCAGACACGGGTAGTTCTCAAAATTCCCGCTGTGACCGATGTTGTTTTGGATATAGTGACGTATTACGGCTAGTGCGTTACAGTTTGAAATTCTCACATCAAATTAAGAATGTTTCACTGTTTACTGTTTTGTTCGAGGACTAAATAATTTCATCCCGTTTTCTAAAATATTATTTTTTGTTCTATAGTCTATACTATAGAATTTTTACATATAAAGTTGGTTACCAATTTTCGGCATTAATCATTCCACACGGACAGCCCTTTCTCTTTTCATTTCCGCTTAATTTGAGGAGTGAATGCATTTCTTGTGCAGTTTATACATTCTACTGCGCCGCCGCATGTCAGCTTTATATTCGTTAAATGTCACGCTGATGTAGGCGCAAAGAAACCGTCGCCGAATGTTTCATGTTCGCCGACACCGCATCAGTTTCACTTTCGGAGCCACCCGTTAACTCGTAATTATTTTTATTACAATTGCATGACATTGTCGATATTATTACACTGAGTGTATACCGCATCCAGCGATATCGACAGTTGACAATGCAAGCCATCAGCGTGCCCGTTACGCAGCGACGTCCGTGCATAGACTAGTTGCCAGGAGGATGTGACGTCACCGTTTTGTCTATTAACTGCCTACGTAATGGCCGTCTTTTATAATGGGCTACTTGAAAATGAATTCAACATTCGCTTTTACGACGGCAAAGTTTATTTTAAATTACATAAAATTGCAGTGATCCGGAGCATTGTTGCGCGCGCGCACACGGATTCGTGTTTTGCGTACAGTTCGCGTCGTGCGCCAGAAACTGATATTGCCTGTGAACTTGGAGTGTTAAGTTACGTGACTTGGAATCGTACGATCGAATTTAAATGAATAGCTTTGCATGCGGTGCCCGTCGCCCGTCATTGTACCACCTAATTTGCAGCCGTTTGGGACGTGGATGGACGTGGACGACTGATTTGACATTCAAATCTTTAAGGCGCGGGATAGCGGCCCGTGAGCAGCACATATCACCTATACCTACAGAACAACATTAGCACTTATCATTACCGTTTTGAAACCTACGTCGCCTGAGATCACTGCCGACTCTGACTCACAAATTGTCGTTCGCTCGTTGGAATTCTTCCTGTTTGTGAATATGTTCTTTGCGCACCGTTTTAAATTGTAATTTGTCGTAACAATAACACGAATGTCCAGTTTTATTCGGGATTCGGACGCAAGGTGTCGAAAAAACAGGTATTTACAATGGGCACGCGAGGCGGCGCGGTGCGGCGACGCGACGCTCCGCAGTCCCGTTACACCAAGTAGAGCGTCGCTGCACGCATTAACATTAACATTGCTAACATGGCCGTGAATGCGCCTGCGATACACAACTTATCCTACTTTTTCTACGGTTATCCTAATTAAAAGTGTTGCTTCTAAAACGCGAGTTGCATCCAAGCCGTTGTATGCGTACACTGTTATCATTCTTAAAACAATTTGCGATACATTTTAAAATACATTAAACTAAAATGAAACGGAATGTGGAGAGTAATTTAAGCGCATTTCGCGTTAACGACGTTTCGCGGGTTAGTCGTAATGTTAAATGTCAGGGTGGCTGATGAACTAATTTTGTCAATTGAAGCGAATGCATCGAGACCGGCGTCATCCGCTTTATTAGTTAGTTTAATTGTGCAAATGTTCATGCCAAATTTCACACTCGGATATTGCACGTTATGGGCCGTTTTTATTACAAAACTCTGTGGGATTCGTTTACATAGACTCTGTTGTTCGTTTTCGAATGTTGAATATTTTAAATATCTTTTAAAAAGTTAAGTTTTTTATTCCCCATCCTGTGCATTTCTTTCTTGAAAAACATTAAGTCGCCACATGAGTGGTAATATCGACTAACTCCGGGAACTTGGGTAAAGAGACGCGTGTTTTTATGTGGCACGCAGGTAGTCGACCCCCAAAACTATTCAGCTAAAGTCATCCCCTGGCATCCCACAAAAAGCGGGTTGAATTTTGTGCAACACGCTCATTCCCTTTGTGTTGCTTTGGAAGTGTTGAAGCGCAGTTAATAATATTAATGACGCACAAAGAAATAATCTTATTTCTTTGTGTCAAGGGCCGTAAAAATGGCGGACAGCGGGCCGCTCGACGGGAAAACGCTCGGATGTTTCCAACGCGACAATGTTCTCACGGTATCAACAAAGTTTTACGTGTTTAGTTAACATATTGAAAACTTTAACATTTATTAATGACAGACAAAACAGTCCGCGCTCAATATTGAACTGTGACGGGACGATCGGAGTTTTGGTATTGGAAGACTAAGTTTTTATTGATATTGTTCGCAGGTATGGCGCCGGACGTGAGATGAATGAAGACAGCAAGCTTCAAGAGGGAGTGGCAGCCGTGATGCATATACTGTCGTGACCGCACATATCTTCTGGCTTCAACGTAAGTATGGCAATACACATTCACTACTTTTGTTTAAATATAAATTGCAGTAAAAACAACCTATATGTTTTTAACATGAAAACGGGTTAGAAATTTGCTATAGACGCGAACCGCGTTCCTCTTGAAGCTGCTATTGGAAAATCGTTTTCGAAAAGATTTTTACCAAACAACTTCAGTTGGTTTCGACATTGAAGCTGTACAAGACATTGTTATTATTAAAAATAATAACATACAAAGGGAATTCAAAATCAGTCACAGTTCCTATTGCGTGCTGTTTAGTATTCTAGTTTGCTCTCAACATTTCCTATTTCAAAGGTATAGACCAAGTAAAATTGCGGTGCCGCATCCGCAGCGGGGCCCGAACGTTAAGCGTTGGCGCTTCATTGTCGGTGACTCTATATAATTTTTTGGGAATGTGCCAACCAGTCACTGTTGCAGAGTACAGCGAACCGCATTCAGACGCCGGTCGTGTTTTATTGAATTAAATACGTTGCTCGTTACTGGACAGTTCACGTACGAGGCTCGATTGTGGTACAGCAATGGATATGAAGTGTAGCGATAAACGCGTGCGTCCGAGCGTCGGTTGTAACCCCGCTGCGATGTTTATGGCTCGGCTCGCGCGTCGACTGTTATTTCTCGCGGTGCGCCCGACGCGCTAACATTTGTTCCTATTTAAATGTTCTTAGAACGTACAATGTTTCTTATGACAATTTACAATGTGAGATTTTGAGGGATAGTCGCGCTCCGTAGACTAGCCCTGGCGGTGCTCCTGCGCTACTATTAAAGCCCTATTCACACTGCGCGGTAACTCATGTTCAATTATATTTTTAATTTAATGTGAATTAGGTACGCGATGTTCAGCAATGTGTAATAATGCTTGCGCCTGTTTTTGCGGAATTTCCACTGCGTTTACGATGCATGCGACCGTAAGATGGTCTTAGAAACAGTAATAAAACATGAAACTCCGGGTAAAAAGTTTAAACATAAAATACTCAACCAAATTTATATTACTAAATATATATTTAATAAATGTACTATAAATTAAGGAATATGAACTGGAATATTTTTTTATCCCAGCACAGCAGACTGACTACCCCGCAGTCTGCACCTGGTGCTAAGTACAGTGCATAATACTTACAAAAAGCTAGTCAGCATTTCGATGTTCGTTCGTCAGGTTTACGTTGGTTTGCTAGGAACGAAGGCTTACATAACCCGATGGTAATATATTCATATATTAAAACATCGCATTGTTAACCTGAGTGTGTTGAACGAAATAGGATAAATAAGCAGAAATTTCCGTCCTTTAACAAACATAGCTAGTGAAGTAATCGCTTAATGGTTTGCCTACCACAAATCAGGAATAATATGACCAAAAGGGTATTGTTGATAGATTTTTTGGACTTCCGGCAGTCACGAGTAGTTGTAACAGTTTTGTTAGTCGATAGCGCATGACGTCCCGCTAGTACGTTACGCGATAACTTTTTCATAACACGCGGGATTATCGCGCGGTGACGCGCGAATTTCGATACTTGTGTATGTGTTTGTATGTATGTATATTGAGTGTCATGTAGGTATAATATACAGTGTTTTCTATGTGAAGTTAGATCCACGCGGAAATAAAAAGTGTATTAGTGTCAATGTGTGTTTTATTTTAGTACAGTATATGCAAATATCAACGAATGATTTTTGTAAAAAAAAAAACAATTTTAGGTCTGTAAAAGAATTTTAATGCAAAATAGTCTATTGTCTATCGTAAAGGTGAGTTATAAATTTTAGCAGGAGATGCACGAAGTCAATAAGTTATGTGGCATTTTCATTTTGAAATTAACGAAACAATATACACATGATAAAAAATTTAAGCAACAAAAGTGTAGAAACATATAGCAGAAATATGTTTAATTATATTCATATACTTATACATTTCGGATAGAGATAGCTTCTTAAAAATACAGTTAGCGCGACGTACTGCACGTGGTAAGGCCGTACTACAAGGAATCGCCATCTCGTTTAATTAAAAAATCTAATAAATGATCACATGTAAACTATTACTGAGTAATATTGATTTTAAATTAATATTCATTTATCCAAGACTAGAATTAGTGCCTCGTTTGGAAACCGCGTGTAATCCGCGCGGTACGACATAGCCTTATCGGTAGGTCACCGGTCACTGGCCGTCAAGTTTATCGTACGTTATTGTTGTTAAATAAATTAAATTACCATTCAAATATAGTGCACAGTTTTTGCGTTTTAAATCAATTTATTAATATTATAATGGATTTTGTGATTACTGAGTTACGTGTGATATTTTGTTAATTATTCTATTACAAACAAAGCAGTACTAGCAGCAAAGTACCGCATTAATATTGGGTACAATCGATGTATTTCATATTTACTCCAAAAAATCTATGAAGATAATTAAAAACAAAAAATCTATGAAGATAATCAGAAACATTTACTAACTAAACTAATATTCATAATGAAAAATAAATAGCTCCTATACGTCTTAAATAATGTGACATCCAAGTGTGTTCTGATAATTGCATATTATTATTTTATTTATACAATAAGTTCATACTTACGTCGCACATTTTGTACCTTTTTTTTAAATTACAATCAATCTGACTCACTTGTATTTATTTATAAAACAGGAAAACTAATTATCCTGCTAGATTGGTCCATCTTAATTATTATTATTGGAATGTACGCTGATTGTGGGCGGTGATATTATGTTATTTGATATTCTGATTGACAAATATGTATAGGACACAAACATATTTCTTTAACCTGTACATATAAATATAACAAGTAGTTATTAACGTTGTTGTACAGAAATAATCCTTATCGGCCTTGTTGACATCGGTGTAACCGCGTTACGCCATCGCGTTATAAATATACCGTCACTAGTTGTACGAATCTATTTGGCTAAAAGCTTGTGCCTAGTGTCAATGTGTCTCCCCGATGGCCCGTCGATAAACTGCACCAACGTTAATTAAAAGTGAGAGTGTGTGATAAACGCAGTGAATGGAGTCTGCGCTCCAATCCGAATGATAAGGCCCGGCGCCAATGTCAAAGCCACGACCGATCGAACGGCCCGCGCGCGACACCAACACACGATCTTATTACATTTATGTTCGATTCAATTTTGTTTGCATCCATACGTTTGTATGTAATATGTTAACGTATGCGATGTGCATTGACAGAGGTCAGTTGGGGGTAAAAATGATTTCGGTTCAATTACATCGCCAGTGGTCGGGCCGCGTGTGATCCTGTTCGGTAGCACTTGCGTAACTGATAAGGGTATTTACATTGTGATGACCCATTGTTAAGTTACAGTCTAAAATAGAATCGCTACGTAGTGTGGGCAAGTACGTTACATACGTGTAAGTGCGAACTAATTCTCATATAAATAATGTACGCATGTATCAGACGTGCGAAGTTGCAGTCAGTGCACACACGGCGTACTGAGCGCATTTTTGTCCCATGACGTTATAAAAGTGAGCATATTACAATAACATTATCGAGCCAATTCCAGTGCCGTACAACTTTTGTTTTATCGAAAAAGTCTTTGTAACTTAATGTACGTTGTAGACCAAGCCGATAAACGTATTAACATCAACAACAAAAATGTAAATTGGCCACCGTACGGCGCCATCTATCCGCGGGCGATTATCTAGCGCACGTTGCATTATGAGCGCAAAACATCGAGGTTGAATGGCGTCGATTGTAAAAGTTGGCTAAAAAACACGTGCCGTTGAACCGTGCACGGCGAATGCACCGGCCCGTTAGCTTTGGCCGAGGTCAGGTTGTGTGGTTATTGTGCGCAGCGCGGCTGTGTGCTCGTGAAAAATATGCATACCGCCTCAGCTGACGCGGTTTAGGGTTGCCGACTCCAAAAAATGACAACGAGCGAAATATTTTTAGAAAAGAATATTATTGTATATTGTGTCTTGAATGTGATTGGCACGATTTATGAGTTTTAGTTCAATGTCAGTATGTGAATGGTGTCGAGTTCTTGCACAGTAAAGATCAATGAACAAATAATTACAAAATTTAACATTCAGCATAAATGCTGAAAACACAATACCATCGCGATGAAATTGGTATTTGTGCTACAACTGTTTAATTCATACGCGATTTTCATTTGTCAACGTTTTTTATTTCATTATCAAGTATTATATTCACATATTTAGGTACATACGTAACTCTGTTCCACCAGATATACATTGGCAACACAGCGTTAGTAATCACAATAACAACAATTATCCTTAATATTTTAACAATGTTGGCGACCCTGCTTCCTGTTGCCCGAGATTAATTTCAGTGCGGTCACGTTTTAACGTGTTTTTTCACGTCTATAATTGACCGCGTGACTTTCTCCGACCGCCTTGTAAACATTTGGCGAGCGACAGGATGAAAGCTATGTGTTTTTATTATCATTTATATTTATAAATTTATATTGTAAAATTACAATTGATACGTTTTCAACGTTTGTGACGTGGAACGTAGGCGGCGACAGTTGGTTTGCGTTTTGTAAACCGGTGCAGTTTTATTTTTATTTTCAGTAGCACTGCGTATTTTACAAGGGGTCTGTCTACGTTAAAAGCGCATCATAATAATCGGAATTCGTCGGTCGATTTTATAACCGAGCCGAAGTCGCTTGCGGTCGGCTGCCAACGTACACTAATTGAATTCAGTCCTCATTTCGTATAACTTGTGGCTTTGTCGATATTACGCGCTTTATTTGCTTTTTATAAACGTTATAAGCCATAATTTCAGAGTGGTTGGATATGTAATAATTTGTAGTTAAGTGTATGGTGAATCGAAAATTGTCGTATTAAGTATGTATAACAAGGGTCGAATGGTAATACTTAATTTGTTTGGTGATATTTTCATTAATAATGGCACGATACGCCTTTATATTGATGCGGCACCGGTATTTGCTTTAGAAGTATAGATAGCAACAGCGTCACCGGTATGCATGAAATATAACTTTCCGTTATCTCAAAAAAATATTGTGTTATTTATATTCAACAGAACGAATCGTAAAATAAATATTTAATCTAAATTTTAAATTTATAATATACACGTGAAACATCGTATTCGATATCGTGTCGGTATGGGACCGAGCTCTATTTAAAAAAAAATACAATACTATCGTACAGATGTCACGGGAGAGTAAGATCGAGCCCCGCTGCAGGAAGTAGATTGAGTCTCTCGGTTTATCACTGTTCTCGATCACGTCTCGGCGGCGCCGCTGCATGCGGAAGGCCTGGGCGGAGGCGCCCTTCAATTAGTTTAAAAGGGATTTGCAGTGACAGTAAACATAATTCTATTAGCGTTTTATGGATTGCGAAGGCACACCGGTGACGCATAGTAATTGATCAACATCGCAATGGACATCTGCAATGCAGTAGACGTTTTGACTGGATTTGAGTTTAAAGCGGGTCTTTGTTGAGGCTCTTTTTATTTCGCTTATGTTTTTCATTTCTCATTATGACTGTTGTGGGGATTATAACACTTTATACTATAAAAACACACCTATTTAATATAGTACACGAATGTAGTCTTTATTTATATGTATACCACATACAGTTGAGATCTCTTTAGATTATTTCATATTATTCTAAGACGTTATCAAGTCTCAGGGGCTTACCGGAGCCCGCATCTTCCGCTCTTTGTAATTATCCACAATGAAGTGAATACACCAGTCCTCGGGTTACACCGATTTCCTAGAGGAATCTAAGGCTTCAATAAAGTATTGTTTTAACTAACGTTTACATTGATCATAGTTGTATCAAAACGTTACTTCCATATTTCGGTGTGAAGGCCGTGTAATTAAGAGAAATTATTAAAGTTAATAAGAGGTTCAGCGCCGTGGAGTACCACGTAGTCCTTTGTTATTCAAAATTCTAGGTGTTGGTTGTGTCTATGAGCATTGATATCGGATGAGAGGCTTGCACCCGTTAATTATAACTTTTATATAAAATTCACTATAGCACTTATCCACAAAATTCTCCATTACTCTTAAAGTAAATTTATGTTGAAGTAATGGTTTCGACAGAATTTGGTATGAGCACAACCGTTATGTCTAGTCGATATCATTTCTCCCGTGCTTTTGTTTTAATGTAAATGAATTTAAAACTGCTCAAGACACGCTCAAGATATACGTAAAAACGCCAAGAAAAAAGGACAACATACAAATTCGAGAAACAATTTCATTTCGTTTCAAGACGAACTGAATTCATTAAATTAATACAATTTTCAGATGTAACCGATAAGTTGAACAGCGCCACCGCAGAGGAAACTAGCTGAAACACGCGTGCGCCGTGCGATCGATCTGCAAAAACATCAGCCTCCGCCGATATCCGCTAAAAACTATTTGTTAATGTTTATCCGCCGCTCTCAAGTGTGTCAGAGAAGGCACTGTCGCAGTGGGACTGTTTAGATATTTAAAAAAATACCTATTGACGGAAACGCGCATTTACGCCCATGTCATGCGTAATAGCGACGGGAGCTGCTGTTTTTGTTGGTCGAAACTACGTTAGAGTTTTAAACTCAAATAGGTCGTAGGCAGTGATTTGTCCGCGCTCTAGTGTACACCGCGGCTGTAATGCACGTGTAAGCGCGTTTAACAAGTCGGTGCTAACAGAGTTGTGGTCGAGTATTTGGTACATTTACGGTATCCTCAGTACATACGCCAGTCATGCTTTCTAAAAGAATTTAAATATATCCATGTTTTAAATACGGAATGTTTGCATTCACGTGTGCGTTGCCACGCGATACTCGTCGTATGCGCGGATAGCTGAACGTTTACGTCGCACTGTTTGAATTATTAAATGGCGTGTTATTTTGTTGTCTTTGTCATTAAAGTAAACTGACCTTTTGTTACTAAGTCTGTACAATTTTCTTTGTTAAGCCCTCGTCGTACGGCGCGACAAACTTTGTAATATTCCATCGCGTGATGGCGTTTAAATGATTTTATACAAACACTCCTGACGGAATATACGCCGCATAATAAACATATAACATTTTTAAAATCATAATCAGACTGAGACATGACTCTTTTTGAGTATCTATCGGATATTGACAAATAACAAACAAAATGTTGGGTGAAGATACAAAAACGCCGTGACTCTAGGTTATTAGAGTGCAGAGTGGCGATCTCGCATATAAGTAATGTAATTTGAAACACAATTACTCCTCGGGCGACGCGGACCGGCGCCAAATTAGTTTAAAATCACTCCCTTGTTCTTAATAGCTACTGCGAGTCAATACGGCCGGACCGGCGTTTTATCGAGTTAAAAATCCCTGTACGCTCTAATGTACAATCTGATTGTGAGATTGTGTTCGACACCAGCATGTCTAATCGAGAATGGTCGCGGTCGTGTTATATTTTGATTTATTTATCTAATTCATCCATAACTTAGTGCATTAGGTACTCATCATAAATGTATTTAATATAATGCTAAGTCAAAACTATTAAAAATTATATTGAAGGTGCTTTAAATATTTAAAAAATATTTACTTTCGGAAAAGAGCGAGCACTGATAATAATTCTTAATATTTGACTCGGAATCCTAAGGTGAATGGCTCTCCATAGATGACATTTCGTACAAAGCGCAATAATCCATACAATGATTTCATTACAAAAGTTTTTGTTCGCAACTCGGCGTGTTGTATAAAATGATCGAGAATATATTTTAAAACGCCGGTATAAATAAACGTCAGTAAAATGTTTACAAAACTAAATGTGGAGTGTTAAAGTAACGCCACAGTGCATGTAGCAGGCAGGCAGACCATTCGTCGGAGCTTCGGTTCGTGTTTTGTAAGGTTTTATCGAACTGAGTGATCCAGAGTGTGTCGAGTGCTTCCGACTCGTGCGACTCCTTGAAAACTACGTGTTGCGATAGCTTTTATTATTTGCCTTTTGTAAATGAGCAGACGTAGCCCGAAGTTGCTAACTGCGAAATATAATCTGATTCGCCGGGACAAAATTGGAGCCACTTAACGTTGCCTTTGTGAAGTTACCACAAAGGCGACGGTCGCGGTCCATTCTTGTCGAAACGCTGCATCGTAGCGTATTGAAATCGTACGATTACTCATAAAAGTTTTTCTCCAACAGGTACACAAGCGGGTGGTAACGGCCCGGTTCGTGCGAGGTGGCAGGACGACAGCTGGTAAGTGTGTTACGTTAACAGTAGATGTAGTACAGCCCACGCTGTGGTTAGATAGTTGTTTTGCTCTCAGCGAATTGTTAATATTTATGCGAAAAATGTGTTTTGCTATGCCGCTATGCAATGTGTACGATAAACAATCGTTCCCCAATGAATTTGGTATCAAGAACATTTTTCTTTTGTTACAGAATTAATGCGGTTCCAGTGAAATATTCTACTTGAAGATCTTATGAAAGAAAATCAACACTAACACCAGGTAAATATTGAGTCATATTATTTATATTTTTGTTTACTTTAATTATATGACAATTTTGAAACAATGCCATGCGAATGTTCATTATAAGCGAATTTGTATCGCTCGTGCGATTTACTTTGTCCACGGCGAAGGAATTCTGTTTTGTAGTGGGGAAAGTTGAGAAAAACCTTCGGCGGCAGATGTGTTTTTATTTTACCAGTAATATGTAACTAACACTTACAATATACATGATAAATGCAACTAAGATATGTGACTATGGTTTTTTTTACTGCTATTTTAGCAATCTATATGATGTATTTGGCCGCCAAAGTTATGGTGATCGTCAGGAGGAGCGCCTCCACTACTCACTATCTTTGGACTGCACCACCAAGTGCAGTATTTTACTCTTTTAGGGTTAACAAGGCAGCTATGTCATTATACGTTATAGAACCACCGAGTTGTTTTGTTAGATGCGTATTGACTTCACAATATCAGAGATACGTCATGCATATACTTGTGGGAATTATTCTGAACATTTATAATTATCAACAACATAATAACACTGTTATAAACTGTCACCGTGCTAATTATAGCTTCATAAAGTCTAGACTCGAAATAACTAGTAAACAATAACTGTAGAAAAACTTGTACCAATATCATTTACGTTCAATAAAGAAAATTAGTTGAACACAGAGTTTCGTTCAATACATTTTATAATTAAATTGAGTAGTGAAAGAAAGTTTATTCTTTCACTCATAAACAAAGTTGAGACGAGGAAGCCGTACTGTACAGCCGGAGATACTCGGAGATGCGATACCAAAGTGCAGTAACCGTTGAATGGAAAAGTTCCAAGAAACTAATGAAACTCGTTCCAACTTCCCATCGGCGTGTTTATTGGAAATGTTGTTCTGGAATATCGCCCGTTTGACGGGCTTCAAGCGTCACCACGCGACGTTACGTTCTCGATACCGATATTTCGTTCAGGGCCCTTATTCTGTATGATAGTGTAAACGCGTAACGCGGCCGTGTCATGTTATCTTCGAGAAATTTGCGTGGAATGGTATTCTGTAAGCCAAATTTCTATAGTCCTAAACGTGATGTGTTGTGTTACGTGCTTGTTACGTACTGTTAAAATAACGTGCGGGATAGAGAAAAAGGCCCCAGCCCTTTGTGATGTTAAATGTTAATATTTGTAGGGGGTCGTGTCGTATCACATATGTTAAAAATTGTCTCGCTATGATAGTGACGTGCTCAGGTGGTCAAGTTAAAAGTTTTATTAGTTATTGGTTATTGATTGGATCCGATAAGTCGCTTAGGATATACGTGGTATAGGCTCGACTTCCACTTGGGACGGAATTACACTCGACGAACCGAATCGCAATGATACACCTGTCCACCTCTTCGATGATAAAACAATCAGTTCAGCAGTATTTATGAACACTATTCAACCGAGGGTTTTTGCTTCAACTTACCTAGATACCATATACTAGACACAATGTACAAATGTTTTGAACGGACATTATGATGCGTTTTGACAGCTTGCCTCTCCACGGAGCAGTGCCGGTTCGAGTCCGTGGTGCAGACCGGCTGACCGTCACCACTGCCATCTCAGGTAGGTGCCCACATATTGTACATAACAATATCATGCTTCTTAGATCGTTCGGAATAAGGATCATGTCCATTTCACCTACATTTGCTTATCTTAAGGCGTATTGGACGTTAGAAGCAAACTTAAGGTACGCAAAAATCGGTGATAACATCTCCACTATCTTCACTTCACTTATCTACATCCCATTACCCACTACAAGGCCATCCGACATCATTTCGTTTTCATTTCTCATATAAGTTCATTGTTTTATAATAATGTATTTATGTATATATTTTAAACATCCCCATTATACCGAACGGTTTAATCCTTATATTTTTGTTTTTCCATGCTCATTTCATTGTTTTATGCTTTCGTTGCGTTTCAACGACTATTCAAACAGCTAGCATTAGCACTAGCGAATGTGTTTCTGATTCTAAACAATGCTAGTTCTCTACACATTATAATAGGTGAATATTATATTTGAATGAATAAATTATAAAGTCAAAATAAAGATTTCATTTAAAAATTACAACTGAATGTTTAAATGATATTATTGATATTACACGCTATGATTCTTTTTTCAAATAAATACCTTAAAAATATTCACAAATTCGTTCCTATTACGAATGTTACTGACAATACCCATGACTGCGTGAAATAGCTATTGATTATTTTCAGTGTATTGTAATTGTATATATTTTTTGTTTTGTTTTGTTTTGCATGTTTTTTTGTTGCGTATCAGTTGTGTTATACCTGTACTTTCATATGAAAAGTATTCGTTTATTTTTTTATTTAATGTACCTTAAATTTTCTAGCTTTGCTGTTTTGTAAAACATGTTCAAAATGTATATTTACTGTATTTTATTTATAAATATTGTTGATTTTATTAGTATCCAATATTTTGTATAAAGATGTATTCAGGTATTTTACTAAAAATAAAAAAAAAATGTCTTTGCTAGTCGTCTCCTATTATGGAGCAGGGAAGAGCTAGCCTCCCCTGGCACCGCGCAGGAGGTGGCCAGCATGCGCGCGCGCATTGTCACAACCGAGTGCATCGACACGACTGGTCGCAATTCGCAGGATAGTGTTCATTATATAATTCACACAATATATTGTCCGCCCTCCGGAATAACCGTAGTGATATCGAAATAATTGAAACTGTTAGTGGCGGAGTCGCCGCCGCTATGATTCGGTTAGGGTTGCTACGTTTCTTTGTTCCTCCTGTAGGTACTAAATTTTGATACTTGGTAAATCTAATAAGTCACGTTAGGGCCGTCATTAAGGGAATTGAATTGTATGGGTCCGCGTTATACAAGTATTCCACACATGAATAGATAATACTTTATTTGTTCCCGCATCACGGAAATACAGCTATACATATTTGCATTTCCATACGGAAGCAGCAGCAATGCTGTAAATCATAAATTAGTAACTTTAGTATTTGATATTCTAGTAATTATTTTAAACTTAAGACCGTAGTGTGAATTAAAGAGCTTTACCACTTTTGTCACGCAAACAACATCTATTCCCAATACGATGAAACTAAATATTCTATAAACTAATCTAAATGTTAGAGATTCAAAGAATCAATTCTAATTTCAAATTAATAAATGCATTTTCTTATGGCATATTTATCAAATAAAACAATTGCATATCAATAAATAAAGACAAATTACATGGTATGGTTGTAAAATAGGAGGTGTTATCGCTAAATACATTGTTTTTTTTTTACAAGTTGCAAGCCCTATAAGCCGAGGGCGGGCGACGTTCAGCCGACATCCTGTACGCGAGTTCACTTATCAATGCGTTGAGTTAAGTTGCATTCATAATCTCTTTGTGTCTAGATAGCCTGGTGTGGCTGGTTCCGTTGTACGACTGACGAACATAAAACTTGTTTTAAACTGATTGCTCTCGTTTCCCAAGGAGTGTTATCACGTTTTTGGGCTTGTTTCTCAGATTTACTAACGGCTTGATGGTAATGCTGTTTGTATCTTTTGCATTCATAGTCATGTATACGGCACTGGCCATATAACCCAATTCCTGTCGCCTTATCATTCGTAATTGCTATAAAATCAATTGGTTATTAGAACGATTTGCATTTAGCGGGTTTACTTTCGGAAAAATTTCCCGTTCGTCATTGATAGGCCGTGTGAAATGTTGTTATAGTGTTAAGCTATTTGTCGTGTTCCCCACCGGTGTATCCCCAGTAAAGCAAGTGTTATAATCATCGTGAACTGTGAAGAAAATTTTGTGACTCAGTTTGAACTTTTCGTGAGATATAATGCTCTAGTGTTGCGCTGGGATTAAAATATATACGTCGAACAAGCCAAATACTTTAGAAATTTGTCTTTATTTAAATAAATACGAAGATTATCAACAATAAATATAATTTTTTAACTTGACTGGCTTTCAAGTTTACCAACGTAAATATCAAAACGATATTACATTTGTTTCGTATAAGGTTTGACACTTAAGTGAGAGATGTTTGTGCCTAGAAATTATGCTCACGAAAAGCATGGTGGTAAAAGAGTTGTGCTGGAATATTTGTAATCTTATTTCAATAAAGTCAAAGTAAAAATTTAATTGACACCATCAAAGCTCAAAGATATAGGTGTCTGAGGGTATAGAAATACCATTTCACCTTTCGATTACAAAATCTAAGTCTAAAATTATATTGCAACGAAATAAAAATGTGGCTTTTCAATATAAAATTATTGTTTTAATACATTCTAACGGGATAGGTAGGTACCGGTGCAATACTACTATAATACATAGCTACTTTTATATAGTTTATATTATATATTAGTTTATTTTTTTATACGTTTACGATATTCTATTCAGAACAGAAGTAGTCATACAGTAATTTATATATTAAAATTTTAAAAGCTAAATAACGACAAATTTATTTATATTCAAATCATTCCTTAATGTTCTAATATAAAAACAATTACATAAAGGCCAGTTATTAACTATGCTTTAAATTATGTCAAGGAATCAGTATCTTTTATGCCGGATGATGATTTATTGTAATTTTTTATTGTCATACAATACATGTTGTTATGCATTACAGACTTGCATATGTAACTTATAGACTTGTATACTATTCTTATGTCTGATCTCTCTTTCTAACACTTGCCCATGACACTTAAAGTAGCTTGGATACTATCTTCAAAAGTTAGATTATAGCAATAGAAATTAAATTTTGAATAATTAATATATAATCCTTTTGTTCTGATTTGATAGAATGAGGTATATAGACTTTTGTAAATTTATATATTTGACGTATACAACATATAAAATAACTATTATAAACTATAAAGACAATGGAAATCCTTTACGAATGATGACTCGAGGCTAAGTCCACGCGAGTCTTTGCTCGTAATGAAACTAATTGAATAAAAAAAAACCTACATCCTAAGTTACCTAGAAAAAGTATAGCTTTATAATCGGGTAATAAATCCAATAAAAAACTACTAAGACAAAACTTATATTTATTTTTATTAAACGACTATTTAATTTATTTAAATGTAATTCTACAACTACATTATTAATATACAAGCCTTTGCCAGCAGGTTTGTCCGCGTGGAAAGTATTTTTGGGATAAAATGGACTCTAATATATTAAGTTAGCCCTCCAGCAATACATAGGTGAAAACTAAATTCAATTCCGTGCTGTAGCTTTTATCCGATGCTTGTACAAACATACAGACAGACAAAAATATCTAAAACTGTTGTTTTGGCTTCTATTGCTCTTATAAAGACTCCTAATGATATATTAATAATATAATAATATCAGCCCTGTATTATATATTTGCCCACTGCTGAGCACGGGCCTCCTCTACTACTGAGAGGGATTAGGCGTTAGTCCATCGCACTGGCCTAGTGCGAATTGGTTGACTTCACACACCTTCGAAGTTCCTATAGAGAACTTCTCAGATGTGGAGGTTTCCTTACGATGTTTTCCTTCACCGTTAAAGCGAACGACAAATTCACAAAGAATACACACATGATTTTAGAAAAGTCAGAGGTGTGTGCCCTTGGGATTTGAATCTGCGGACATTCGTCTTGGCAGTCCGTTCCACACCCAACTAGGCTATCGCCGCTTAATGATATATTCTATATATCTTTATTATATATATTATAATAAAGATATGATGTTCTGCCTTATCTATTGCCTGAGTCACACGTATTATTATTGGGTAACGTCAAAAATACTATCTAGCACCGCCTAGCTATTGCAATAGCTACGTAATAACTATTGAACGTAAACTCTATAATTCGTATGGGCACCGCCATCGTTAAATACCTTCGACTTCATTCACCAGTGCAATCACGGTGCGCCGGGCTTATATCCTACCTAATTGATTGGTAATCTCGCTATATGCACAAGCACACACAAGCACTAGTTGTTAAATGTCAAATGATGTCGAGTTTCTCGGTTTGAAGTTCTGTTTAAAATATGGCACCGGTTTACTTATTGTGGTGGTTTAGATTTGAAGAAATGTAGGTAAATATTCAATATTAGTGGCGAAAACAATATCGCGGTCAGTTTAATAGAAAACAAAAACTGAGACAAAGCCGATAGGAATCGGGTTGTATTCACGCTTCGCAACTGTTCAATATAATAACTTTTAATGTAATAAACCCAAAAGGGAAGCTGATATAAATATTATAAACTTTTAATAAATAATAAAGATTAATCCTAACGCTTTTACTACCCTATTAGTTCTTGTCTAAACAAGGTAGAATTTTTAGCATTATATTTGTAGGTGTTTGCTCGTGATAACGCGCGTATGAAAATCAATTCCCTCTATATAAATTCCTAAATGTCTGTAGTGATTCCATTACGTCATCTATTTTTTAATCAAAATATAAATTTCAATTATTTACTATGGGGATAAAAATGGCCTATGTGTTAATACAGGACGCGGCATATCCGTGTGCGAAATTGCATCCAAATCCGTTTAATTATTTCCTTACAGTAAACATTCACACGTTTAGAACAACTTTCACATTTTCACTACGTATTAGTAAAAGAAAATGACAATCTATTAATTCTTGACCTCCAGTTGTACGAACAATGGTGTTGGATTTGTATGAATCTAATTGTGACAAAAGCACATCTATACATATAATAAAACAAAATCCCGTTTGTCTGTATGTTGTCGATACTGAACGGATTATCATAAAATTTGTGAAGTAGTAGTTTAAGACTCTGGGAAGGTTTTAGGTTACTTTCTATCCCGCAAAAAATATGTAGTAGAACTTTTATTCCAGAAAACTTCTTCATCCGGTGGAAGCTGCGAGCAAAAGATAGTTTTTTTATATACTTGGAAAATATTTTGCACATTTAGAAACTGTTTTGCATTTTCATCAAGCCCTCGGGAACCATGTTGCTCCTAGCTGATAAACTTTGCTGTTAGTCTTCTTCTTTTTCTTCTTATCCACTCTAATGTGGAGTCGGAACAACATTTATATGCGTATGGAAAGAACACTTTGGCTTGTTTTTATTTGGCCAATTGGAGTACCCAATTCAACACGTGCTGAAGACACACGGCCTAAAGCGACTGCTGTAAAAACTCTAAAAACCCATGCGAACGTCGGTGAAAAAATTGCTTTAAATTCAACTGCATTATGAACATGGTTACTTCCACCACGCAAGAAATTTTAATAAGTAAAAAATATAATAGTAAAATTTTCTTCTTATTAAATTATTTTTTACTGACCAATATCGATTTCCGTTGTTCAGTCTCGGAAGTAATTGAATTATTAAGTACGCTGTGCGCATTACTGGCGCCGCTAGGAGCTTTTGTTATGAAACCAATCGTGTCGTGCACTTCACGTCATGTGACATAGGGTGACTTTACGACTAGCTTCGACAGTTAATGTCAGTCATAAAAACAAAGTATTGTTCTATTTGGTGTAGATTTATATGCCTTTGCTGATTTTAGAAATTATCGATATTCCAGCTACGAGTAAAATGGTTTATAAATGAAAAGACGCTTCGCGCGCACCGGGTAATGACTCATTTATGTCGAAGTTTGTTTTGTTGTAATACAGCGCTATTTAAGGAATACTAAATTGCTAATATTCTAAAATGTCAGCGAAAATTATACAATTTAAGAAAATTGTTGCTGTTTTACTGCAAATGAAATATGTACTGCGTTTATGTACTATTACGTATAAATATATCATGTATATTAATTTTGATTGTTCATGTAAAGCAATTTAATCTTTCGGATTAAATTGCTTTTCCACGTCCGATGCAACTTTGTCGTGTCGCTGTCGATGCGGTTTTTTTTAATCAATATGATATGACCCTTTGTATTCTGCCTCTATCGTTGCTGTAATCGAAATGTCTAAAAAACTCAGACGTTACATAAAAAAAAGATCATTACGAACATTCGACGGTCTCGTAACATTTTCCATTCATTTCCATTTTCAAAACTTCGTTATTGGAAAAGTGAAACGAATGACACAAACCTATTTTGCCTTTGAGCGCTGAAAAACTTTTTGAGATGGAACGTGTCCCAACAAATCTTTTTTATTCGAAACTAGAATTGGCATAGTAAGAAACATGTTCATACTTGGTAATTACGCCGCATCGTATCGATGGTAAGGTTGCATCGTGGCGTATTTGCAGCCACACCATGGACGTCGGTTGCCTTCTACCTCGTGAAAGACATGGGTAGTGAGATGTCCTGTACATCAAAATTCTCACTACCTTGTCTTTCATGCGGATTGGGCACGTGTCATCTGTCAACGAGCTGACGCGTCTGGAAGACTCAAGCCAAAAAACAACAGTATGTCAATTGTATTTGTAGGTGTTTAAGGTTCAAAGTATTGTAATCGGGCAATAAACATGCAGTTGTGCCGGACAGGGTGCTGTGTGGATCAAACACATTTGGCGTTGTGTGTTTGACTCGAGACCTGTAGAATTGACCTTTTCGTTTGACTGATCAATAGGAGTTGGGACTGCGGGGATTCAATTTTCAGTCGTTCATGTTTATTCGAATTGTGATAGGCTAGATGAAAAGAATTGTAGATTTTAAAACAATAAAAAGAGAACATTTTGAAATAGTCAAAAATAAACTTTATAACGCGAGTTGCCGAATTATTTGTTAACTAATATTTAAATATATCGAATAATAAAAGCAGGCTTGAAAACTTTAAATCGTAAGTACATAACTTAATTTTACTAATATAATCTCTCTATATATAAAACTTATAAAACAAACAATCTTCGCTTTCTACATTTAAGTTTTCGTGTTTTAAACCCACCGATTTAATATGAATTGGTACACACCCTCTTGTATAACTTGAATAAGCGAACATTTCGGCAAAACATTACTCTAAGATAAAGTACGTAATCATAGAAGCTGTGGAATAGTTTGCCAGCTTACGTGTTCCCTCCTTCCTGTAACTTGGAGTCCATCAAGCGGAGTGTGAAAAACCAATTAGGCGAGTTGGCATATCTGTGGCGACAGTCTAGGGATGATTTCATCTCTTGCGGGACGACATTTTAATTTTGGCTTCACGTCACTTAACTTTAAGTACAGTGAAGTCACTTAGTCATCCTAATGATAAAATACCTTCACATAGACAGGAAACAAAAGCTGTGGTGTTGGTAAAAAACGTCATGTAATTTCCTCCATACAACGTGAGACTTCGCAGTCCGATGCAAAACGTGACGTATGAAATGTCCATTCCTCTTAACTAGAACCTTGTGTCATCGTTCTAAGAACTTGTAACGTATTGACACATTATAACAGTACCTCACACGAGATGTACTCGTGTAATCAGCTTAATGTTCCCCTGACTGAGGGAATTTCGACGAATCCAACGTTCGAAAAATAACGGACTGATTTTCGCGTCTAACAGCATTATCGGGAAGAAGGTATTTTAATGAATATGATTATTTCTTTATTTTTTCAAAATATATTATTTGTAGTATATAGGATGATTATGTTCGAAACTAAGTGCTGCAAATGTATATATTTTTTAAGAAAAAATATAGAAAATAAATTCTCTCTAATAAAAATGCAGAATGTCGATTACGGTGGATTTCAATGCACGCATTATTTCCATTGGGCGAGATAACCAGAGACATCTAATTGAAATCACAGTTGCGGAATCAGAGGCCGTCTAACTCTGTTATGCCTTACTGCATGAATGGATTTCACACTAACTCCATTAATAGCGGCACACGAATGACCACATGCGACACGTTCAGCCAGAGCTGCGCGATTTGATTACGAATAGCCGGGTTCAAATATTGGATATTGGAATGCACTACGTAGCCCGTATTCGCGTCTGGTCCTAAAGAATGACTACGACGGATAGATGATAAAAGAAACTTATCTTCATAATTAGGATGAAGTCACAAATGTTTACAAGGTTATGATCGTGCGACCTGGGGTTTAAAGCCGAAAGTGGGCTGGTTTTTGTATAAGTACACTGTCTCTTGGTTGGAAAGGTAACGATGTATAATTGTAGGTTTTTGGCGTGTGTACAATAAATATTTTTGGAAAAATAATGCCGAGTCACGCGAGTGATAAGTATCTGAAAGTAAAACCACTTATTGAATTGTTGTCTGTTAGTCTGTTCTTATGTTTGCTCAATTAACGTTACTCGGCATATCATGCTAAAACCCTCATTGGATTCAAAATATCATTACTGAAATATAGTAGCTTTATTTTACGTGGGGACCACATGCTTCGCGTGTTTTTTGTGTTACGGAGGTGCGAGCTAGAAATATAATATGATACGTTAATAATCATATCACAGATTATTAATTTTCAATATTTCAACCGGAGTTCATCGACAAGGTAGGTAGAAGTTCATCTTGTAGATAATTACACTGATCATGAACGGCGTTTCCTATTCAATATGTAATCATGAGCCAAGCCTGTAACACAATTCGAAACAAAAAATCATTTTTTATTACCTGATCTGCAAATAATTAAGTATTCATGCGTCCAATTAGACTAACGAACCTATGACTGACAAATTGCTGTGTTTATTAAATTATCACTTTAGCACCGTCGAAATTTGCAACATTTGAATCAATCGATGCTCGCCGCATCCACGTTTGAAACCAATTAGTGCATAATGTTAAATTAATCATCTATATAATTGGGGTTTAAACAGGTCCCAATTAATTGGATGCGGTGTTGGTAGCAGCCAGCGTATTTGACGCAATAATTGGCGGGATATATTGCAAACGCACGCTGGGGTGGTTATTTGATATATCGTAAAATAATTACTATAAAAGTTGTGTAAAATACTTTTATTATTCTTTATGTGCGAGGTTGGATCTTTGTTTTATCACACTGGTGCCAATTTGGTTAACTTCATACTTTGGAATTCATAAGGCCAATACCTCAGTCCGTCCCGCGATATTGAAGACTGCAAAGTCTTCGAAAGTTCAGAAGAAAATAATATTTCAAATAACCGCGATAAGATCCCTAATTAGTTTTTTTCCAATATCTAATATTCGCGAAAACATAAATATAATTTTTATACTTGCTTCCGAAAAAATGGTTAACATACCGCGAATCGACTTGGCGATCTAATACCGACCAAATTACCAGTCTTGCTTAACTTGCCAATTGAACCGATCACTCCCGACTTCAAAGCTCATATAACAAAGCGTTATAGGTAAACTGGCAAATCTATTCTGTACACAACAGATTGATTCTCTAGTATGCAATGCGTATAATTCGACCGAGTTAACATGGGCATAGCTAACTAGTCAACTGGCATCAAAGCATTTGAGGAATCGGTTCGGGATTAGTAAACACGGCTTGTTACATCGCTCGGACGTGTGTGTGCTGCACACACGAGTTAAGCGCTTCATTGGCCACCATTCAGTAAATTCCTGTGTAAATTTGCCGAATACTATTCTATTCACCGCGATGTGTGTATGTCCAAACACGGAAACTGTTCAACGTATGTAAAATATGTTTACAACTTGTTCAATTATAATTGAATATTATATTAACTTAATAAATACCGATTAATAAACAATACCGAATCGGTATTAATATAGTATCATTGGACGAGGTAATTTATAACACGTTTACCTAATAAGGGCTCATGGGCGTAACCACGAGGGGGCTTAAGGGTTCAACTCAATAATTGATTTAGACTTTTTAAGATTAACAATCTTCTGTTATTTTTTTCAATGAATATGAATGTCATTCTTAGCACATATTACTGTTGTTTTTCTTTTAACCCGCCAATACCAAAACTTGGCTACGCCTGTTTAAAAATTTAGAGACTTTATTCTTTATTTGTTTAAAACTATTTTTGTTATAAGACATAATATTTTATTTCACTATAAATCGTAGTGGTAAATTAACAACGAAATTTACGGTTTAAAATGTAGTGCATTTTCGGAATTCGTCGGCATTACGTTCCAATGCCTACGAGCTACCGTTGTCTCTACAGGATAAAAGCTTTAATGAAAATTGCACCTGGCAAATCCGGCACCAATTCATTACCAAAATTATTTTCGGAAAATAAACAATTCAAAAGAACGAAGTATCAGCCAATCAGTGACGTGCTGTTTCAATTTGCCAATTAAAACGAAATGTAAAATGAATTTTCAAAGCAGCATTTATTTTTCAGTGAAATTGATATGCAATTTGTATTTTATAAAATAAATTTTTAAACATACGAGTATTTGTATTGTTTAAAATTATGTATATCGGAGTGTGCTCGAATTTTACGAAAATAAGATGTGTATTTGCGGCAATATGATACATGATTAATGATGTAGACGCGAATATATTAGCTTTTATGATATCAAAACAATCTTTAAAATCCGGATTTGGTACATCGTGAAAATCCGCCGCCTCAAATTATCAAAAAAATAAAACACCATTCACGTAAAAATCCAAATAATCTTTTAGGACCAATTTTACTAAATATCTAACAATAAACATACGATGAATGACAAAAATCTCATATTCCAACGAATACAGAAGTAAAACAGAAATTAAGTTAACATGTTTACTATAGAACAGCATTAAACAACATCGCGATAACAATTGTTAACAACTCACTAAGGCGCCATAACACTTGTAATTTTGCCAAATGGTTTTTCCAATAGTAAATAGTAGAATCAAACAACTATCCAGTCATAAGTCATTGTAATATAACGAGTGTAGTCCCATCTAGTTTGATGTACTGAATTTCCAGTTCCGCGCCAGATTATATGGATTGGTACTCAATTTAACTTAGGGGTCATATTGTTAGTAAATAACGATTATGCGTTTGATTTAATTTGTTTTAACCGCCAAGTTATTTTAGTGGATAATGTATGTGTCCGTCTCATATTTCATGTTATTTAAAGAGATGTCTCAATATTATAATACAATTTAAGTATGTCAGATTTGATTAAGTCGATTGTAGGGCAATTACGGCACCCAGAAAATTGTCGTGCAGAGAATTATACCTAGTCTTGCCATAAATATTGTAATAAAGAAAAAAGAAAATTGTTAACTGCAAATAACATTTATTACTTTTACAGTGTGTCAGTTTAATACATAAATATAAAACAATTAAAAATATAAAAAGCTTATTCGAAGTGGTCTCCATTGGCTGCAATACAGTCCTTTAAACGATGAGGCCAGTTATCAATAGAAGCACGCACTCTTTCCATGGGAAAATTCTTCACTGCCAATCGTATAGATTGTTTTAGGGACTCCAAATTATCATGGCGTTTAGAGCAAGCTGTACTCTCTAAAACTGACCACAAATCATAATCCAGCGGATTAAGATCGGGACTAGACGACGGCCAGTCTTCAGCTCTGATGAAGTCCGAAACGTTCGATTCCAACCAAGACTGCGTGGACCGAGCTTTATGACCCGGCGCCGAGTCTTGCTGGAAGGACCATACTTGGTTATTGAACATGGTGATGTTAAGGGGCTTAACTACCTTCTCAAGAATGGTATCTTGATACACTTGTGCCGATGTTTTGATACCTTTTTCACAAAAATATGGCTCAGTCACTCCTTCATAGCTAACACCCCACCAAACCATCACTGAAGTCGGATAATGTCCACGTTGCACTCTGTCGACTAATTGGGAAGCTTCCTTAGAGCTTTGAGCATAAATACGGTCATTTTGTTTGTTAAAATGTTGCTCAATTGTAAAAATTTTCTCATCCGTAAACAAAATTTTTCTGTGACCTCCCTTTGCGTACCGCTTCAGTAGTTGTTTCGATTTTACCACCCTATTCTTCTTTAAATTATCAGTTAAGAAATGGCCAGTGCGTCTCTTATAGGCTGCAAGTCCTAAGTCATCTTTTAAAATACGCGACATGGTTCTAGGTGCTATCTTCATTTCCCGAGATAAAATCTTTTGCTTTCGGACAGGATTTCTTCGAATTCTTTCCCTTACTGCTTTGACCACCTTTTTCGTACGAACACTACGTGGACGGCCAGATCTTTTTCTGTCACAAACAGAGGAGGTCTCATTGTACCTATTAATAGCCCGGTACACAAACATTTTACTAATACCAAGTGTATGGAGAGTTTTAAAAATTGCATTTGGCTCCATACCTACTTTGTGTAATGCTATCACAGCGATTCGGTTCTCTTTATCACCCCACACCATTTTAATATCGCAAAATATTTTACAATGTATTGGCGCCAAAATGAGAAAACACAATGAACAATCGTATAAAAATGACAGATTCGAAATTCAAATGTAATATTTTTTTATAATTAAGTGTAACAGTATTTATGGCCAGACTAAGTATATTGAGATGATTTATAGTTTTTTATATTGAATCCGTAATTGCGTCTTAATATTTAACCTCTAAGTTGTTTCGTCTTATATATGGAAATACAATCACAATGCACATACGAGTAATACCATGGATTAATAACTACGTGATGAAATTATAATGGACCATTATAAATTGCACGTTTCAATAACTACAGTAAATTGTCATCAAATTGTCGCTGATGTTCTCTTATTTGCATTGCACACATGCAGCTTGTCACGCACTCTTCACGCTAACTGGTTTCGAATTGGTAAATTATGTTTGCCAGGATAATGTTCGTTTTCATACAATAGTATAGGCAAAGTTGACCGAACGTACGGCGGGCAAATACGGCGACACGAGTGATTGGTATGAAAGGGTTGGAACATGGATTAATAAATAGTTGAATTTATTTTAATTATATTTGGAGTTTTATTATTGGATTTCTTATCACGCCACGCAACAGTGCTATCCAAGTTAGGTGTGTGTTTTTAATTATGACTCTTCACAACGCATATATTATTTCTGTATAAAGTTTTCAGCGATAATATTATGTTTCGTCTGTCCGCATAATTCAGTTAAGTAGATGTATGGGTTAAAATTTCTCATTTCACTCCTTTCAATATAGACGAGTATTAAAAGATTAGTTAGGCAAATTTATTTATTTTAATAACTTTATAAAATTTGGCTTCAAATATAATTCTCAAAAAATGTATTTTACTTATGGTGCGGTACTCTAGCGAGAACAGCCGTACTGTATTCGTGCTTATATAAACATGTCATAGGGACTAAAACTGAGTCTCAAACAGCTACGAAATACCAACATAAGCGCTGGAACAATTCTAGAATGAAGCGTAGTGTTATTTTGTCCTTTGCTTTAAATCAAAGCAAGAAAAAGTCCTTATTTTTTAAATTTAGTTAATAAAGTGCCTAACTATACAATCCTTCAACTTACTATAGCATATACAGATTACGGACATACCTTAAGACTACGCAGGTATACAATTGATCAAGGCACCTAATCCACCCGCATCGATCTTGTCATGACTTATGAATACACCAAGTTGATACCGACTATCGATACACGATATCTTCCCGTATTACACGGTGAATGGTGGCTTTGTGCCCAAAACACACTGTGTCAGTGACGTCACTTCTCCGTGAGCACTAAAGGCTTGTGTATCCGAGATGCACCTGTCGACCTCGTTCGAGAGTGATGGCTCAATAGGTGTATTTTCCTGCATTAATGCAAAATGTATTGTAACGTGGTGTGGTGTCTGTTGTCTGTATTCATTGGATATGAAAGTAATTGATTGTGGTAAAATATCTTCTTAATTTAAGGCAATATCGTGATAGTGAAAGTTTTTATAAAATAGCTTGAATAGTTTTAGAGATTTTATATAAAATGGTAAAGTTGTAAACATTGTCTGTTTATAATTATTTTAATTTATGCGTCAGTAACAGGTCTGTATGAAACTCAGGGAATATACAATATTTTTAGTAACCTTAGATATGTGTGTACATTAATAAGTATTCTCGTCAAGTCCTGTGACAATATAAATTGAAACAGTTTAAGTGACTAAACAATTGTAATTAGATATAATTTCTAATTCACAATACCGATAAAATATAGTTGTCTATAAAAAATAATTCTCTACACGCCGGTCTAGATTCTAGAACAAATTCCGTCGGCTGTGTAAACACCATCCGCCTTCCCCACTAACACAGTGCGCGTTATCACAAATCGGCCGCAAACGCACGCAACATGATATCTGTTGCCGAATCACTTGCACGTGTCGTTATGCAATAGAATTAGACAGACGCCTGTTATCGGTCATTCGAAGATAATAATACACTCATTGTTACCGATATATCTCGTACTTGTTACAAATGGCGTTTGATTTGTGAGCTTTAAGGTCAGTGATGCTCGAATCTCTTTGTGCGTGATAATTACTATTATGAAATGTTTTCCGGATGAAAAGTTGTATTATGTTAATTGTTTTATATTAATCTATCAGACATGTGCGTTTCCATTTGCACAACTATTTAGTAGAATATAATGCCAAGTGATTTATTTAAACTAAGATATATTACTTACCTAATAAATTTGAAACCGTACTATTAGAATTAACTATTTCTCGCACGTACAATGTCGACTGATAGGTTGAGGTCGCGTTGATTTATTGTTATTGACCGTGAGCATTATTGTCTCCCGATGCACCATCGATCGTGATTTTACTGATCGCAGTCTACAGTACCCAGATCGGCAACGAAGAAAGTGCTATTCGCAAGAGCAACTTTTTCATCTGAAGATAAAAAATTCCATTCGCCTTTTACCAGGCGGCCATTTTGTTTTTGCCATCTTCCATTTTATACAAGTTTTTATAGTATACATGCATTTGAAATAGTTATTTTGTTTTTCTCTCCTGGATATTTGTTTTGTAGCGCGTGTAATTAATTAGTATTTAAAGATGTAACGAGCGCAGTGATGTGTCACGCAGAGCTTTGTTATACAAGTGCGTCGCTGGCTTTGTTGTATTGTGCGTGCAGTACGACTTCTACACTAAAATGTCAGGACCTCTTGTTCGAATTTCGGGTTGAGCAAAAGTAATAAGGCTTTTAAGCCCGGAGTCTAAAATCTGGACTGATATGGAGATAGGTTCACAAAACGATAAACGCGGCAAAAAATTGGACACCGTAAATGTTTAAATAATTTAGACATAACGTACGTTACGCACTGAAAATGAGTTTTAACGACAAACTATTTTAGATTTGTTTCCATATCTAAAATATTTTTTTATACTTGCATAGGCAAGTATAAAAAAATACATATACATTTATAATGTATAGACCCCAAATATGATAACTAACATATGTACTATGTAAAATTGTCTCACTTACGTGAGTTAAACATATTAGTCTGCAATTCGTAGTAGTGACCGACGGCTGGTAGTATCTAGGGTGGCCAATCGCAAGTCCCTCACTGGTCCTAATAAAGAGCGTCGGTGGCAAATGTAATTCGACCCTTGAAAGACAATCATATCTAAGCGACAAACATACCGAAAATGAATTATATAAATATTTTGAATTGCCATTTTTTCCTGTGTCATTTGATCTAGGTTTTGTAGGTCTGGGACAATAATAACATTACACTATATCTTTATAAAATAAAAAATTGAATTTTTATGAATTTTCATATTAAAATCAAAACTTTAAAGCACTCTACTCAAAAATTTCTGATTGTCGCTCAGATACGATTGCCTCTCAAGCGTCGAATTATGACATGTAACTGATGTCTACAAGACGATGATAGTTTAATTGCGTTACAATCAGTGCATTGTTTCCCATTCGACCTTGCCGGCCGACTATTAATATAATGATGTCTTCCTTAGTTGTCATACTGTTAATAAGTATTTGATATGTAATATTTATAATGTATAAAGTAATATTTCGTTTTTCTGCTCAGTATCCCCTGGGGAGTCCGGAATTTCTGCCCGATATTGTGATAGCCTCGCTCCCTATAACATTATGGGACGGAATATATGGCGAAAAGTGGGTTCCCTAGTTGCGTCTACCCCTTGAGGACAAAAAGGCGTACATGTTGTGTGCTTACTTATATTAAGTCTAAATCTCATGTTTTATGTTTTAAATATATTTCTTGATTAAAACGCGTGCTCAGATTTTGTTAAGACTTTACTTGTAGAGTAATATAAATATACCATAGCAACGGAAAACTAATAAAAGCTACGTTTTTAGATGTTGGTAATATTTCCAATATTTCCAAATGTCAAAACTGTCGAATATCGAGTACACATGCGATGCCGAACCTCTCCACTGACTGTCAAATAAAAAAAAAACCTTACCATTTCGTAGCCCGCAGCGTTAGCCTCTTTTAGATTGCTTTCCACGAATATTCGTATTGGATTTAATCCTGTACGGTTTCCGATGTCCCACAGTATCCGTTTCCAGAATATTATGTTTAACTAACGAACGTTTCTAGTATTTTATTCGACATGTGTCGAAAGCTCCGTGAGGTTTATTTTTAACGAGCGCACTTCGTACGAATATGGAGCTTTGTAAATAAATCTGGGCACATTTTTTGACGGATGGGTCACTATCAAAAAGCCTTCATACATCGAAAGTTTATGAAAAAGTACGTGTGTTTTCGGATGAGCCCTAATGTCGACTATATCGTGTAAACATTTCGGATGCGTTCCTGCCTTGTGCATATCAATAGCGCAGGTGATCTCTGTGAAGAAATTATAGATAATCTACATCTACATATAAATGAATCTTTATTTTCCTTGGTCATCGCATGACATGTGAACGGATGGAACAATTTGGCTAACTATTTGTTTGTTGTGTAGTTATTGTCAGAAGAAGGTTCTTATGAAAGAAAAAAATTAAGGAAGTTTAGCGGAACATTGGAACATTTATGAAAATTTGACAATATTAATTTTATTTTACTGTCAGTTGTTTGAACTGTCAGCGATTGACAGAATGCACGCTACAAATTCATAGTAAATACAGGACAACGTCTGCAGGATCAGCTAGTTTACACTACAGATAACAAAGAAAGATCAAAAACTTTTTACACTAAAATTGTCCAAATATAATCTGCCGACATAAAACCGAAATCTTGTATTTGTAAACAGAATTACCAGACAATGTATAGAAATTGTTTATTCGCCATTTCTTAGTACAGCTACAATGGTATTATCCTTGTGGGTATCGATTCCCTTTACTTGGATTTCATATTTTAAATTTCACACAAAATGTAACCAAAGAGCCATAAACACAATCCGATTGTTGCTTCCAAAACGGTACAAAGGGAAAAAGAAACATATCGTGGCCTTTGACCGAAGGAGCAGGCGGTCTCGGACTACCAATCGGATTAATGTGGTACAATGAGTCGTAGAAAATACGTAATACGAAATGTTCAGCTCTGTTAACGCAGTCTTTGGACGTAGTGCGCATCCTCAAGACAAAGTAAATCACATCGCAGATGTTTCTGGTCTCACCAGCCACTAGTTTTCCATCCATGATCTGAATCTCTGTGCGCAAAATATTTGTTTTAATTACAATACATGTATTGGATATAAAATTTGTATGAGGTTTCGGCTGGGTCATTTTTGAAGTAGTAATTAAGATTTTCCAGTAACTATTTTATGACAATTAGTCTGAACATAATATAATAGGTACACTCCTTTTTGTGTATATTGTAGTTGAATTTCTTATTACCGGCACTACTGGTAAATGAAATAAAGCTAAAAAAGAATACATATCCCAATAATAAACAAAAAACAAACATTACCATGCATTAAAAATGCTGTATGGTTATATGATAAAACATTAATGGAATATTAAGTCCATGTAGTCACTGCCGGAGTCTCCGTCGACTTTGATGTTATTATATTTGTAGCTCTAATGAAATGGCGCAGCGTCAACGCCATCTTCATTAAAGAACTAGATATTTTTCTCATCTTGGTTGCCCCGAACAGCTAATATAATTATGTTGCACGTCCTTTATGCATTTTATATCTGCAATATTCCTATTAGTTAATGGTCACAAGTCTCGTATTTGAAGTGAAATAAATCTCTGCTTTTCCTTTGTGTACTTACAGTAATACGAATTGGTATGGTTAGTGTTCCCGTGGTAGGAACTCTGTCTCACACACGTAAAACATATTGGAACATCGGAAAAAAAAGTTACAGGTTTATAATGGTTATTGTAAGTTGGTTAGAGTTATGTAACAAAGTAGTGATATAATGAAAACATTTGCGGAAAAGTAGACAGCAGTAGTAGTATGCAGCGATACTTTGTGCATTTTGTATTTTTATCTGTCTAGCTAATTTTAAAATAGTTTTAAAATAACTGTTGTGACATCATTAACAGTATTATAATTCTGTACTACCAATTTGAAACGCTTCGTTGAATATTCTAATCGAAGTGTACATTTTCTATATTTGTTTCGGTAGCTTTCATAGAACTCTAATTTGTGAGAAGACGGGAGACAGGTATAATTTGAATATAGACCATTGCCCCTCTTAAATATTTTAGTTCGGTATTTCAAACTTTGGTTACGGGTAATTGCTGATGACAGGACCTTTTATTAATAAATGAATAATATACCGAACATGGGCACAATTTAGACTTGATATTTATATTCAGGGGTTAATGTTTTAGCATGTTATTTATATATATTTGAAATAGTAGATGTTCCATACATATACATTAGATTTTTTGGCGTAGGACGTACCGGTCGTTCAGTTCATTGTAAGCACATCAGATTATGAACAGCAGAGCAACGTCATCGACACTTTTACATTACAGTAATTATGTTGCAATCTGCAAGGTACGATACTGCGCCTCTCG
The DNA here is from genome assembly GCF_014839805.1 of Manduca sexta. Classification (NCBI taxonomy): domain Eukaryota; kingdom Metazoa; phylum Arthropoda; class Insecta; order Lepidoptera; family Sphingidae; genus Manduca; species Manduca sexta. Next base: position 1,807,955 of record NC_051141.1, on the reverse strand, counting down.
GGATGAGATTCAATTAGTCTTATAATCTCCAGTACTTCACTCGCTACTCTCTGCATACTAGTAATACCAGCCCTGTATTAATGTCCACTGCGCACGCGCCTCATTTATTACTGAAAGTGTTGGCTGACTTCACATACCTTCGAAAGCTTTACGCAGAATACGCAGGTATGTATGTTCTCTCATGATTTCTTATACTGTTAAAGCGATCTATAATTGGCAATCCACACGTAATGTTGCGTTTGAATCTGTGAATTTTCGTCGCGGCTGACCATTTTGTCTCCAACTAAGCTGTCGCCCGCTCGTCAATATGTGCATACAGTATTATAAATATAATCAAATAAACATATCTGAATGTATACAGTTGGTACGAAGTTATTATCAGGGCATGTTCACAATATACAGATTACTTATCGCGTATACAGCTTAACACGTCTTAATGTCCAATTTGATACATTTTACATGATTTATTTGAGATTTACGACAATCAATTTGTGTAGTCACATTATTGTATTTTATGTTATTTATTCAATTAAATTTCAAATCGATATTAACAAGACCATTGTAACATAATAACTAACTCATTGCTAACTACTCGTCGCAGCTCGGACCGTGTCCATTCTCAGAATAAAAATTAAATAGACCATTAACCACTCGGGATATGTAGCTTCTTGTAAAGAAGATTTTTTATAACTTCAGTATAAGTTCTAAAGATTAAAATTCCTTCCAACAAAAAATAAATATGTATCATAACAGTATGGAAATATTTCCCAAATAACTGGAATTTCACGTTGAAATCCAATTTTGTAATATTCGAACCGTACTGAATATCGGGGCTTATTGGGAGAAAAATGTCAGAAAAAATAAAACGTATCGTAAGGGAACGGTAATTATTAGTGGACACAAAACCCACTGTAACACTATAGCTACTCGATAAAAGACTAAAAAATATACAATATCTTATTTTTAAACTCTGAATTTTATTTAGTGTTTTTTAATTTATTTTTCGTTGTCAAAACTTTATCCGCACGGCTCTGTGCAAATAATGGGACACATGAAGAGGAAGGTGTTTTATTTTATATTTGTTTTTATTGATGTGAATGTATTTTATATTAATTTTTCAATTTAATTGTTTTTTAACCCTGCCACGGGATATTAATTAGTATGCAGCCGACAATACAGTGTTGTGTCGATTAAAGAGACTTGTCGTCTCTCGACTATCGCCAAGATTATGCCAGGCTTTCTTATAACGCGACTCACTGGAATCAACCACTTTTGCACCTTCTTTGTTATTGTGTCGAACCTGTTAATAATAAGTGCAGTTATAATTAATTTCACACGCAAATGTAGACGTTGCACGGGTTTTTACTTGTTTTGTGATGATTTATATAATCTTTTTTTGTTTCTGTAAATGCATTAGGAACGTTTATATTAACTAATTAATAAAGTATAGAATATAAGTTTCGTTATTTTATATTGATGTACTACTTAGTTGTGGCATCCAGTAGGCGGTTTTTCTTTGTAAATTGCGATTTGTAAATAATTGGGGCGTTTCACAAATTTGCAAAACGAACGACGTAGGTATCGAGTGTCAAATAAATAAAGAAACTAGAATATCAAAAGCATCAGACACGCTAAACATGATAGGAAACGCGCGTCTCAGATGCATCCGGAGTGGAGTGTTGCGAGGCAATCCCACGAAGATGGCCGCTTACGGGCTCTAATGTAATTTGATGCAGAAGAGAGGTGCGAGGGGTCGCTCCTAGGGAGAGACCGAGAGGAACATGGGTGCAATTGCTTTCATAGTACTTTATGGGAATATTGAAATTATCCCACAAATAAATGGAATGGCAGCTCCACCCGCCTCCATAGCTCGTCAACGGCATTTTAGACCCGCTGCCAGATGGGGGTGTGTAATTATCGGCACGACGGCGACAGCCAGTAAGGAGATGCGATAAAAATCATATTTGCATGTCACGACGGCGTCCTTATTGGATTTAGTCTACGGAAAGACGCGCCTTGCAATAAGCGACGTCAGAGTACGTCCAGGACACAAGATCACTTCAATCACTAAGACATAAGGTTCAGGCAGAAATGCAAATGGTTCACGTACCGTTCGCTGAGTATTTTTCCAACGCGGTCTAGTCCATCGGAATGTCGTGCACGTCGTCTAATCCCGCCTGACGACGTCACGCGGCGATTTATCAATTTTTATTTGCATTTGAAATTGTAACTCGTTATATTTGCAACTAAATATGCATGACATGTATTAACTTTGTCTATTATACGGTGCCTAAAAACATCCGGGTGGACGATTCGTTGAAAGCTAAAAGCGAGAATTTAAAATTCATATAAGTGGCGTCGAATATGGGATCTGCAGCGATGCATTTATGTAAACGTGACGGCAGTTCGTTGTCCGCGTTCGTTCTTTATTATGGAATGAAAGTAACTGCAACTAGCTTCTAATGTAGTACAAAATTGAATGATCTATTTATGTGATCTTCGTTGAGGGATGTGTATACACGTTTAAATTTTTCGCGGATAGTTGTAAGGTTTTTAATTGTGGTTGTTATGTGTTTTTGTGATGCTAGTTCGCTAAATACTTGATTCTGGTATTGTTAGGACGCAACTAGTGCTTAAAAGCCTGCTTCTCCTACGTACGATGAAAAAAATCCTTTATACTATGTGCCTTACGTATTTGTCCATTCGAAATTACTGCATACTTTAAGAGCCCACTTGCGCGTGTGCCGAATCTCTTCAGACCGGGCTAATGAGGGGAAATATATTCTTAGTCGATACTTTAATACAGTGGTCCGGTAAAGTATTAAAACTTTGCCAGTTTCCCGTCTTCAGGTATCCGGGGTCAGTGTGCATGTAGACAGCCATTAATTCACATGTAGGCAAAATTTAGACCTAACTGGCGTTTGACAGTCTTCCTCGCGAACTTTCACGTAAGTCCATTAGATGAAGTTGAGGGAAGCTTGTCATTTCATATATCCGTCCGAACTCGTCCGCTTACTTTTTAAAGTACATTGACCGATATATGATATAGATATAAGTAATTATTTGGTAAAGATTACGTTATTCCGTTGGTTTAAGTGTATCATAAGTTCAGCTGATTAAGAAATTTATCTTAAAGGATTCTCTGAAACTGTTCTTCCGTATTATAAATTAGCAAAGATATTGTCATCTATGAAAAACCTCAATTACAAAGAAAATTTAAATACCATCACTACAGCTTGTTTGATTCCGATCCATCAGGTATCTGGACGAATTCTTCTAAAAACTTCTAACTAATCATTAGAGAATTTAATAGTTGATAAATTAATTGCCGCCGCGCGGAGATAATATTTTTGTTAAAACAAAGTTCCTTTTAATCATATCTGGTATAAACCAATTGTAGTCGGGTATTAAAAATGTATGATTGGACACACAATACGCACATAAAATAAGGTCATCTAGGTTTAGCACTGAACAAAGTCAATTTGAACAAACTAAATTCTTCGTTTGAAAAATAAGATAGGTCATCTAGGTTTAGCACTGAACAAAATCAATTTGAACAAACTAAATTCTTCGTTTGAAATTGTAAATCAAAGTGTTATGTAGTTTAATTTATTAAAAATGATGCCAATCACATTAATTACAACCTACTGCGGCCACTTGCTCATTAACGAAACTGCGATACAGAGCGTATGCACATAATAATTGCACATACATTTATTGATTGAACAACATAAAGGTATATAAATAAGGTCGGGGGTGTGTCCTAGGCTGGGATAGTGGTGGGCTGAAAGGTAGGTGCGCGTCAGTAGCGGCGAGAGGGACGGAGGCTGTACGCGGAACTCCCGGGTCTCGTCCTGATAGACTCCCATCCCGCGTTGAACAGTGAACAGTCAGTCGGGTGCCGAGGTCGGGGACGGTCGCGCGCCCGCTGCGACTGCGGCGGTTCCCGACTCCGTGCAGGTACACGTATCTATCCCATTTGCTTATTGGTTCTACCACTTCCGCCCTTTGTTAGCACAAACCGACTGTGATTTAAAAATTTTTTAGCTTTTCGGCGTGGTTTAATTGTGCGAGTGGTTTCATTAGATTTAAATTTTGTTTCAGTTAAAAATAAATGATCTATATTTTAAATAAGAAATATTTAAAAATAAATATTAAATTTTATTTAATAGTTTTAAAAAACCTTTAAAAATTCTCGAGCGGCATCGCGACTTCTTTTGATTATTATCTGAAATAGTTTTTGATTGTTCAAATTTAGATTTTAGAGGTTGGTATTTAACAAAACATTGTTTTCCGTTAAAAAGTATTTTAGATTTATAGTTTTAGCTAAACTAGAGGGTATCCGATGCGAATTAAATTATTGCGAGATTTCACTTAAACATGGCAGTGATCTAATATTTTACTAAACGCAGCGAAATTTTAATACGAAAACCCGTATCAATCCAGTCCTATTTATTCCTTGATGTTCCGTTAATTATCGTAGAACACAAAAATGCCTTTCGTAAAATATTTGTTATACAAAATTCATTCTAGAAGTTATCCAAACGCTCCTTCCTTATAAATTACAAGAAGAATCAAAAAAAAAATCTACATATCCTTCTATATAATTTGAGATTTTATAAAATAAACTGAAAAATTTTGTCATTGTAAATTCTAGTCTAAGCTCTATGATATAATATATTATTTTCACAAAATCGGCTTCTTACGGTTCACAGAATAAGACGCTATATTGACCGCGCCTGTTGATCTCCCGACACAAAGTTTGCTGTACAATAAAACTTAATCTAGTAAGAATACACTGCGCAGTGCACACAGCGGCTGCACACACGGGGATTACGGGCCCGCAGTCATAGGTAATAGGTATCCGGCTAAGCTGTTTACGATAACACGGCTCGTGTGGTCATAATATCACCGGCAAAGTAGCCCCTAACCAGGCGACATGCGACATTTTTAAACATTCTTCATATTTTATTTTGTTTTCTGTTTCTAACTTATTTGCTGTTAGTTAATTAATTTTAATCAGACAAAAAACTGTCTCGGCTCTGTTATTCGACTCACCTTTGTTCGCAGCGGTTTTATTTCCCCCAAAAAAAGTATACGCGCGGAATGACTGTATTTCGCGAATTTAATTAAGTTCCATATATGATCGCGAAGTGACAGAGCTTTTATCACGAAACAGCCGTAATGAAAATCCTGTAGATTGGTTTATCCAAAATAATTTGACTCGACGCTACTGCACAGACAAAGTTTAATGCAATTTTACTGTAAAAACTTCCCTCGCCCAACTTTCGTGAAATATTTAGGTGTTAAACGAGAGTTCTGGTCTTTGCGAAGTATCGGAAAACTTGCAAATCCGAGATATATTTAAAGACAACAGCAAATTAGTGAGTATACAGTCCTACAGTACAGTTACGGACCATCTCGTAGTGTAAGTTTCGAAAAATCTGCAATAAGCAGTTCATTTTTTATGATTATTGTCTTGCATTCGACCTCAGTTGCTTTTTCAAAGCATGTCCAAGCTTATCTATAAACTTTCTAACCAATGTTTATAGCAATCCGATTGGCGTTTTGTCTTAAATAATTTCTGTTATATTAATTAATCCTCATAAAATAAAAACAATATTAATGATCTGCTAAAATATTAAATTAAAACGGGTTTAAAATAAAAGATGAAAAAGTACGTTTCCGCTTTTGAAGTGGTCGAGCAGTCCGGGTTTTAAACTAACAGTTTAAAAGCAAAAGTTATCACATCGGGTTTTTAAATCATGCCTATTTAAAGTTAGTGAGCGCGAATGTAGGGCGGGTAGGGGCTTAATTATAAGGTTAATGGAAAATCATTTTCAGATGACGGACTATGTTAGGTTCGTATCTGAAAATTGCATTGTTAATTAATGGTGGATGGGGTTTGCGGATGCATGTAGGCCCGGCTCTGCGCCGGATACATTCTCGCCGCCCACCGACGTGTGATCGAGTCATACGACATCGGTTAATTAAACTACCCTGCCGGCAAGCATTGATCGAAAACTGTCTATTACCCTGCTACATCTTTTGTAACGTGTTTCCGATTTAGAAATTCAGATTTGTGTTCTGAATATTATGTTTTTACGACTAATTGTTTTGTAAACACTTTTGATTATGTATTTAAGTAGTGTTGTATTAGTGATTAAGTCACAGGGGCTTGTTCCACCAGTTTCAAGTAAATTTTATTCGATAGTTACCATATTAAACAGCGAATGTAGATAGTACTGATTTTATAACCATTTATTTGAGACCATGTGGTGACACAGGCCCTTATTGTTTTATTGATTGTGTTTGATATGATTTTGTAACGCTAGGTGAAGAGGCGGTTCTACAGCGTGTCGACGCACAGATTTTGTGACATGAACTATGTAAAATTTCAGAGCTAAAGAATTCAATGAGGCCCTGCCATCAAAGTCGGCTTGTCATAGATCATTGCGAAGCTATCACAGCCAGCTTTGATGAGCACGGCCCCATGTGTATGTCCGACCGAAGCTGCACGTGTCGTGATACATCATAGTTAACTGGTTGTTGTCTCTCTAACCTAACCAGTCAAAGCGGCAGTGAAATGTCTCCTATTCTTCATATCACAGCCACTTTGATGTGGTCGGTTTACGAGGAGGCGAGCGACGAGCGGCAACCACCGCGAAGCCACCAGGAAACAGCAGCGAGTAACAGGACGGGCATGCTGGCAGTTCGCAAGTCCATGACCCGTTCGTCAAAATAGTTGTGAAGATGTCTTTAAGTTCATATCACAGCCATTTTTGACGAGTTGGGTTGTGTGATGAGCCGACGCTGCCGAAAGTGCTCTGAGGGAAGACGGGCAGGGGGGGCGTGCGATAGCTTGTCGCTCACAAAGTGGTTGTCGTGTGCAATACTGAGTCATATCACAGCCAGCTTTGATGAGCGACAGGCGCCGACACTAATCACCGGGCACCGCGCCGGGCCGGAGCAGGACCTCATCAGACAGCCGCAGTCGGGGGGTCGACAAGGTGGTTGTGACTATGGTGTCTCAATACATATCACAGCCAGCTTTGTTGACTCTTCGGATGCCGCCAACATCTAGAAGAAAATATTGTATATTAATATGATTTTGGATGTTGAAATATAGTCTTTTAATATGATATGAATGTAGAAATATTGTCTTATAATATGATTTTGAATGTTGAAATATAGTTTTTCAATATGATATGAATGTTGATATAAGTATTGTCTTATAATATGATTTTGAATGTTGTGTTAATTGCTTTTTATTTTTGTATTCGTAACGTCTAAGCATTGGCAATTTACTAATGCATTTTCAACGTTTTTCAGGTCGATCGTCGGGCGTGGTTAACATTAAAATTGTATCCGAAGAAAAGAGAATGTATTCAAAATATTATGTCAATAAATGTTTGTTATCTAATTTACTGTTTATACTACTTTTTTCTGAATTCCTCACATACAATACACAACATAGATATACACATACTGATAAATTGTACAATTATACAATATGTATACAATCATAGAATTACAATAATATAATGATTACAAGCTAATTAATGCAATCCAAGATTGGATTGACCAGCGTCAATCAGACTCGTTTAAAATAATTTACCTTATTAAATATAGGTCTTTGTGACTGTAATATTTGCTAAAGAAGGTAATTCATAAACTACGCTTATCGCCAGTTTCACCTCTAATTCACGGCAGGGTCTACACTTATGTATCTAAATATAATAATAATTTTTATACTAAATTCTATTTGTCATATATAAGACGAACTAATGAAAAAACCACACTGGCATATACTTTCAAATGTTCAACTTAAATTAGATACGTATCTGTAATGCCTCATTTAAAGCTGATCGTAATAAACGATCTCGATCTTCAATCTGTTTCTGAGAATGAATCAATCAATATAAATCATTTATAAGATCAAAAAAAAAAATATTGTGCACGATTTTAATTGTGAATTATGAGTAACTAATGCACCCAAATGAGCTGTTTATACACGCATCTTCGACACTTCGTCTGTACACGTTAAGTATCTAAATCAGAGATAATGTGATAGTCTGGGGATACAATTTACTTGAACATAACTACGTCCTACTATAAAGATTTATGCAGTATTTGATATTCAGATTTTGATCAGCCCACACTATCTGTCGTGTACCTACTAGTAACAGCGAACTAAAAGGATTCGTATTGACATCGCCTCTATATAATAAGTCCAGAATATTCCATAATTGATATAATAAATAATTGAAACAGAGACGACATCCTTTCGAATGAGATGAAAACTTTATCCGCCCGACAATAATGGGTTCCTGAAGCAGTAGCATCAAATATTTACACTGGGTGTAAGAGAAACTATCAAAATCGAAGACAGGTGATAATTGCTGGGCGTTGATTCGTAAAGAATAAGTTCACTGATGAGGTTTGACACAAGGACACTAAAAATACTATCAAATAATTACTATTTTAACGAAGATTTTTCTTATATTTTTATACAGTTATCGTAAGAATAAACCATTTAAAAAAATACATGGAGATTGCAATTGACTCATTCAAGATGAGATTTTAAATGATTAAAGATTAAGTACATCAGAGGCCTTATTCTCTATCCCGCACGCTATTTTAACAGTGCGTAACAAGCACGTAACACAACGCGTCATGTTTAGGACTATAGAAATTTGACTTACAGAATACTATTTCACGCACATTTCTCGAAGATAACATGACACGCCCGCGTTACGCGTTTACACTATCATACAGAATAAGGGCCCAGGGTTGTTATTGGTGACAGCGTACACAAAAACATTTTCATAAACGTGACGTACTAACTAATAATAGTAGTTGTTGCCAGTGCTGAGATCCCATCCACCTTTTCTTTGTATCTGGATATAGAAGAAAATGTGGGTGATTTGAAATAAAACAATAATAATTATTAAGTCGGTATTACATACTCGCTGCAGGGCACCACCTACGGGCTACTAAGTTGAGTATAATATCACGCCTGTCTATATCTATATCTGGATATAGAAGAAAAGGTGGGTGAGATGAAATAAACCAATAATAATTATTAAGTCGGTATTACATACTCGCTGCAGGGCACCACCTACGGGCTACTAAGTTGAGTGTAATATCACGCCTGTCTAGTGCAGGGGCGTAGCTACCACAGTATCGGCCGTATTAATGATACGAGAGCTTCGATCTTTAGGGGCTCATCGTGGCTCACATCTACATTAAACGTGGCGAAAGTTCGCACTGCCCTGATGGGATCCAACAAGTTTTGATATAGGGCCCTTCTATGGCAAGATTCGTCGCTGCTACAGCGGGCTGGCAAACTTCACATATCTTTTACTACATAGCGATAGTAAAAGGCCAAATAAATATACTTACTAGGGTCGATTTATAATAATATTCTGACAATCGTTCTAATGATAATTAGATTTTACATAAGTTAGGAAAGGCAAGCCGGTAATAATCAGACTATATGGACCCTTGGCCAATTCCAACTACATTTTTAACCAATAGACAGCTCTGCTTGGCGGGAGAAATAAACATTGCGATAGTAGCAAGCTGATTCCCACTAAACACTTACTTCCTAATACTCTAAATAAGTAGATTTTATATTCATTATAGATGTCGATTGTAGCTATATTTCGAAGTGTTGCTTCAAATTACAGATTGCCCGGTTTAAGAGCTAAAGCCGATTACTTCAGTCTAAGTATTTTGCTACTAAGTCCATGCGGCTATTGATTTTTAACTGGGTTTAATTTAAGAAAATTCGACGAAAAAGTCCTCAAATTACATAATTTAGTGGGCGTAAAATGTTTAAATAACTTTAAAGAAATTATAAATTATTTGTCTGCCCACATTCACCGATAATTGAAATATTGTGAGGAACTATGTTTAATGAGGAAATATGGTAAAATCATATAATATCAAAAGACTTCTAAAAATAACAGTAAACTAAGAAATAAATATATTTGATTACGTGGTACAATACAGCCAGGACTCCCGTACGTTTGATTCCGCACGGGCGGATGTCGCTGCAATAACTGCATTAAGGTCAGGGGTCCTATTCTGTCTGTGGGGGCAAATCCGTCTTTGCAATTACGGGCGTTCTAATCGAAGGATTCATAGATGGTTTAGGTAATAGGTAATTTTTCGTCACTTTTATCTATACGGCAAATGTGTCCTTCGATTAGAACGCCTGTAAAGACGGACTTGCCCTCGTAGACGGAATAGGGCCCTATGAAAGGTCAGACATATATTTTTAATAAAAGGATATATTTTTGCAAACAGATATTTTGGGATCGGGTTTGAAAGACATCGTAGAAAGCTTGTGTAATTTCTGGGCAATATGTCACGTAAAATAAATATTTTAAAGTCTATGGTTATAGCACAAAACGATTCAAAGTCTTGTAACTCAAAAGTTTAAGTTAGACATATTGTAACTTCTGTTTATGGGCAGTCAAAACGCTCATCACCACGCCAGCAGCTGTTTTTTAAGTCATTCAGTATCGTAGAATCAATATCAGCGCCACGAATTGATTTATTTACAGTTTTTAGTAATATTGCATAGTAATAAGAATAAATCAAGTTTGATTGAATATATTTCCATCGTAATTATGTAAAAGCGGCGATAGCCTAGTTGGGTGTGGAACGGACTGCCAAGACGAATGTCCGCAGGTTCAAATCCCAAGGGCACACACCTCTGACTTTTCTAAAATCATGTGTGTATTCTTTGTGAATTTATCGTTCGCTTTAATGGTGAAGGAAAACATCGTGAGGAAACTTGCACATCTGAGAAGTTCTCTATAGGAATTTCGAAGGTGTGTGAAGTCTACCAATCCGCACTAGGCCAGCGTGGTGGACTAAGGCCTAATCCCTCTCAGTAGTAGAGGAGGCCTGTGCTCAGCAGTGGGCAAGTATATAATACAGGGCTGATATTATTATTATTATATGTGAGGGACTAGAGGTATCCTTGCCTCTCCTTGATAAGCCACTGTCATTCTTTGACTTGCCCAGGATTTAGATTCCTGTGTTTCTGTTTGTGAGGAATAGGTTGGTCCTACTCTTCAATCCAGCGCTATATTAACATAGAGCGCTTTAATTTGAAAACGTATATAAATATTTAAAATTGTTGTTAAAGAGAATCGAAAGTTATTATTTTACATTACACTTTTATTTAATACATTTTCTGTATTCGTATAAGGTTTTATTCAATGTAGGAAATATATACCCACAGGTTCCACCTAACAGATTGCCTTCTGACATTTCGATAAAAAAATATATTCTGTACAACTCATAAATTCGATTCAAACACGGATTTCAAATTCATAACTTTAACAGCGTCAGAAACATCGACACGGATAAAGGATTAAGGATTAAAATTCAATAGCACTCGCGCACATTGCAAACATTTTAGGAACTCTAAAATTCTACATGTGGTTTTCTAGACACTACCACTGACAATGGTTAAATCCGAGTGGATTTCGATTCCATTTATCTGAAATTGCATAAAACCAAAGGGAATTGGTGCATTTGATCAGTTTGTTAGGTTTTAATAATCTCTGAAATTTCTTTAAACTATTATTTTTCTGTCTTTCTTAGATAACAGAGAACGCAGCTATCTTCTGCCGTTATACTGCTATATGTGAAAATAATTAATGTGTGTTCTCTGTTGTGAACTCTCAAAATAAATAAAATAACCGCATTACATGTTCTTTCGTTATGTTATTCGGTATCAACTACGCGACAAGTCTAACCATCTTCAATCATTTTATTAGAGTTAGTTATCTCTCTCGCCTCCTGCCACTCAATTCTTAAAACTAAGACACTTATGTCGCAGAGCACAAACCAGCAGAAACAAAATGAAGCTGCATTTTGTTTCTGCTGGTTTGTTAATGTAAATGTCACAATTAGGACAATATCTTTCTACACTCTAGATTACGCTTTCTGATGACACATCTATATTTATTAATATAAAATATGATTACAATTAAATTATATTATGAGGTGCTCATTTATTGTATAATTTTAGTTATAACAGATGAATAAAAAATCAGCACGAAAGCAAATTGACGCGAATTATAATTAAAACATTTTGCGGGGAAACAAAAATGTCTGAAGAACAGCTACTCATTACATTATTTAACATGTGTTACAAACGTTACAAATACGTTACATTCAGTTATCGAGTTATTTTGAGGTAAGTGTATTGTGACGATCCCATGGAGTGGGTTCGACTGCCGGAGGAAGTATATTTAAGTTTGTTTGGGACGCATTGTTAGCAATTATGTTAGGTAAGTTTTGTTCTGTTTTTATGTATACATAGTTATGGCAGACGGCATGGTTATGTCGACTGATAAAGGGTAATTATCTGTCCTCAGTCAATCTAAAGTCTATATCCTAGACCTAACCCCACTTAGCATCAGGTCCAATAGGGCTAATTTGCCGTACCGTACAGTAAATGCTCATATAAGTAAATAAATAAAATATATTAATTGTGTGATGTTCAGTTTTTAGATTAGGTAACCGTGACGCTTATCACTAGACAAACGATTGACTAGTCGAGTACGTACTATGTAATAACTTTAATTTGCGATTAAAAATTAATTTTCCAAATTAAGTATTATTCCTTTGCTTTCAGGTAATCTTTGGAGTCCAAATATCTTTTGAAACATAACTTGGTCATCTCATCCTCAGAACAATGACAAGCAATTGTTCTTGTTCTGAGATCTCATCCTTCCAGAAACGTCACATATTTTTTTATAACTTACCTTGTTGGCAAGTCGCAATGCTTTCAAACGAAATGTCAATCAGCGGGCATGTGGCGTCTTTTTGGACAGCACAATTATGTTGATCTGCCTTTATGACTACATAATTTTCATTAGGATCTTAATAGCTTTACATATTGGTTATAGTTCGCGATGTCGTTGTAGGCAAGTGCTTTGAATTATGTACCTAACAGCCATATACATAGGGGTGATGTTAGTGGTATGTACCGAGAGCCCATCGCTTAGCATAGCGTGAGTGGCGACTAATTGGTGCAACCGCAGGTCGCAGGGACTGCCCGCACTTAAAGCGTTGCAATTGGGTACACTTGCCGCAGCATGCCACTTTGTTGAGCAACGTTTTATTATGCGTACGGAACATGACGCGCAACATTATTGACGCTGGGAAAGTCGCTACTCTAGGTAAGTTTCAATAATCAGATAATTTCTCTCAGACTCTGATAAATGAATTATTCGAAACATATTTTTTATACACCCACAAAAAATACCCTCACTAAACTAATAACTTCTTTTTAATGGACACAGCAAAGTGACTACTGCACCGGATGGTAAATGGAATGAGGTCCAATAGAATGGCGACTGACGAGAGATGTTAACTCTCAGCAATCGACACAATTATGCCGGACTCTTGGAACTGAATAAACACAGGCGGATCTCGGAACGCGACATACGTTACGTTACATTACGTGGGCCACTATGGTGGGTTTTAACACCTTGTTTACGGTGGTCGCTATCCAGGTGGATTTAAATATATCCCACCAGCAAAGGTTACTACTACCTAGTCCTCTCCTATCAAAAAGCTCAGTGGTTATAACCTCCTATCAGCCTATTAGTAATCAGAAAGCCATTTGACAGCAGATTTAACTGATTCAAGAGTTTTAAGTTGGGACAAATCTTAATAAAAATTAGTAAAATGAAACACAGTTCAAAATCACAGCTGGCAGGACCGTCTTAACTATATCGGCCTCTGTGTACAAAAATTAGCCTCTGTGCCGCATGCTTACAAAATAATTTAAATTAATTGTCGCTTGTTATTACAGAGATTGAGCAAAAAACGAACTTCTTCGATGAGGGCGATCAGCTTGCGTCCCCTCGGGCCTTCTCTCTCGCCCCCGACTCTCGGACTCGCCCGGGTGTCACGCATCCCCAGGTAAAGACGGATCTTACTGCATGACACGACTTGCGATTGCATCCTGAGATGTTAGATACGAACTATCGAAATAATAAAAATATCAGCCCTGTATTATATACTATTGAAATGCTCAGTGATAATAGACTATAATGTCTCTTTAACCAGAGCACAAAACTCCTTGGCGTCAAAATTAATAAAAACACCAAAGTTTCTTTTTAATGTAAAGAAGACAAACGTGTAAATGGGTCGCTTCGTCAGTCTTTGAGAATTAGATTCTTCTCTTGAATATCTCAAAATTGTAACATTCATATAGAAATTCTCATGTTATTTCTACCTTAACTTCCTTTCCGTCTCAGTAGTAGAGAAGGCACGTGCTCAGCAGTGGGACAGTATATAATACAGGGCTGATGATGATGATGATTGCTACCTTTCTTTTTTAGCCTCTTTTTTACCTCCTATCAGCCTACTAGTAACCTAAAAGCCATTTAACAGCGGATTTATATAAATCAAGATTTTTAGGTTTGGATAAGTCTTAATAAAGATTAATAAAATGAAACACAGTGCAAAGCTTTCACAGGCCTTGGCGTATATACAAAACTCTCGACATTAGCCATTACGATATATTGTATATTTTTGATCTTACCACCATATTTAAGTGAGAACTGAAAACCAGTGACAACTGTAAAGTACAAAGTACAGACGGCCACACACATACCTCGAAACTTAGTGTCTATTGTCCAAAGCGCAATTCAGGTATTACGCCCTAGCGCCCTCTACACTTCATTAATGGAAATTACATTTTGCAGTTAATTATTTGTCTATAATATCCCGTACGTAGTTAATTAGTTATTACCCTTAGATTCCCGCATGTCACCTCCTAGAATTTAAGCCTAATAAGGCTTAAACTAATTCATAGCTAATAAGCTATGCTATAGAATCGTTACCTTTAACTGCAGTGTGTTTTTTCGTCAAAATCAAAGGGTTCTATTACTGGCTAGTAATATCGATTTATAAAAAATGAAACAGTTTTAGTTGTCGTCAAAATCGCTCTCGATACTCTTTTGAGGATTTTGCGCTATTTCTTATAGATTCGGATATCGCCACCCACGCCTCCTTGTAAAATTCAACCTGTAACGTAATAGATAAATAACAATATATAAAAATAGTGTAATATATAAACATTTATATTACGCGCATGTATGTTTTCAATGGAGTTCAAGAGGCTGGAGCTATTTTAATATTTTTTTTGATAATCTTCAGATAAGCTAGCGGGTGGGTGACCCAGTGAAGTTTGTTCTCGATCGGAAGACCAGAAGTCGTCTGGCTATAGATAATAAGTGTAACCTGTGCAAAGCCAGGGCTGGTTGTTAGTATATTATATTAAAGGTCATCAATAAATTCGACGAAACAAGCTATTCATTTTTAACACGTTCCAATGAATTAAATAAAATGCTCCTGGTTTCAGCATAGTTCACGTAAAGTTTGATTAATTAATTTTCTTATGTTTACGCGAATGTTAGACATTGAAATTAAACTATTTTTCGGATTCTATCGAGGTCTTTTTATATTTTAGTTTTCTCCCGACGTTTCGAATTTTAGCTCGGTCCACCAACAGCTAAAATTTTAAAAAGTTGTATAATTGTAAAATGTAGGTAGATATTGTAACTTTATCTTTACGGATGAACAACACCTCAGTCCCCCCGTGACCATGAAGGCTGCCAAGTCTTCGAAACGTCGAGGAAAAACTAAAATATGAAAAACCGCGATAGAATTCGAAAATTAGTTTAATTTCAATAATTAATTTTCTCTTACATAAGCGATTTAATATAACGTAAATTAGCACGTAAGGGAAACAAAACCAAATATCATTGTGTAAATGTTGAAAATTTTGACAGCGGTCATGGACGGGCGAAGTCAGCTCGAGAGATAGTTCATGACGTAGGCACGTAGTGATGATTTCTGAGGGTAAAATACGTAATTATTTCACGGTCTAGCTTCTAGCATTAATAGCGCGTGTTACCGACGCGTGATGGACATTTCGCCCACGGCGGATTGCGGCGCATGGCCGCGAGCTTTGTTATTGTTTTCGTAGTAATTAAATAATTATCCGTGATTGTTTTTCTATTGGGACTGGAAATATTTTCTTTTTTTTTTAATCGCTATTCGCACAATCATCAGATATTACTTTAAGTCTGGACATACGGAAATTACAATTTTACTCCCAACAGGATTTTATGCTGTAACTAGCTATGCCATGGCTCTACCAAAATATGTCATTATTTTATTATTTAACTTCGCCTACTAGGGTGTAGGTACCTAAACACAGGTAATGTAAGCAGACTAAGGGCCATATTCGAGACGTTTCACTATAAGGTAACCGTTGAACATGATATAGAGCGATCACATTCAAGTCATGAACTGAATAAAAATATTACTTACTAGAGATTAACAGTTTTATACGTTACCTGGCGAATCACATTTACTTCAATGTTGTGAAAATGATAAAATATTAAGAAAAGGTTGGTTCGACTCTTTGAGGCACCACTCTATTTTAACAGAGCGCTGGGCGGTCTAAAAACGAATGGAAATAATAATATTAATAATAAATACATACTAAAAGACCCCAATACCACTGATGATAAATGCAGGAAATGCCAACGACAACCCGAAACTATTCAACACATAACTAGCGCGTGCCCAACACTAACCCAAACCGACTATACACACCGACATAACCAAATAGCTCATTACATACACCAAAAATTAGCTTTAAAACATGGTCTGATATCCGGAAAACCAGAACCCTACTATCAATATAATCCGAAGCCAGTACTGGAGAGCAACAAATATAAAATGTATTTTGACAGAGCCATATTAACCGATAAAACCATACATAACAATAGAAAAGATATAACATTAATGGACAAGAATAATAAAGTAGCATACATAATCGACGTAGCGGAACCCAACACTCATAATTTACAAAAAACAATAACCGAAAAGATTAACAAATATACAGAATTACGAGAAGAAATAACCCGGATATGGAAATTGAACAAAGTTCATATCGTACCCCTGGTTCTCTCCAGTACGGGTGTAATACCAACATTATTATTAAACTCTATTAAGGTACTAGATCTCCCAACAAATTCATATATTACTATGCAAAAGGCAGCAATTCTAAATACGTGTAGAATAGTTCGTAAGTTTCTCCAAGAAGAAACCCCCATTGCTCACTTACCGTAAAAATGATTGTGACTTGGTTTAGGCCCGTGAGTCTCATTTAAAACCGAAGAATAAGTTCTTCGAGAAAACGTTAAGTTAAAAAAAAGTTAATAATAATATTTTTTTTATTGTAAATAAGCGAATATGTTTACAATTTCAATGGTTACAAATTACAAACTTATTATAAAAACAAAAATTAACATATTTGCCAGGGGTACCCAAACTAGACTAGGCCTGTACCTTGGAATACCAGAAACAATTTAAATATAAAACACAATTAGGTTTTCTATAATTTGTTTGCTAGATGAGCACTTACAGTAAATAAAATTAAATAAATTACAAAATTGTGTGAGATAAGAACTTCTTTAAAACATAATAAGGTAAAAAGGTAGCAAAATAATAATAACTTATAATTTATTTATGATGTTACATAACAATAATTCTGTTTCTTCATAATTCAAATTAAACAGCCAGCTAACAATTGTATTTTTTATTTTAATAGGGCAATGGTTCTTGATGTTACAGTGTTTTGATATTTATAATTATTGTCAAAGAGAATCGAAAATCGTTGTTGGAGATTATAAACTATTCTGTTTATTGTCTTTATAAACGATACTTACATTTAATATATTTTAATGTTGTTTAAATGTTTGTTGTTGCAATACGAAGGTTTCATTTAATGTAGGGAATATCTTATCACAAATGTAACTTTAAATTCTACGTGTGGATGATTCTTCTGCACAATAATATGATATTTAGTTGTATAGGAAACTTTCGTACTGAAATGGTAAACAAATTACGAGATACGTATAGAAAAAGATTTTTTTGTGAAACATGATAGGGAATTTTGCGATGTTCATAAAGCTAATAAATTTAGAGCGTCGCCTTATATACAATTTATCTAGTGAAAAACATCTTAAAATAAGTAGAATAACAACGTTTTATATCGTCGATGTATATATTTATACTTAAATGAAATGATTACCAATGTTCTCGATCAATCTAATTTAGAATTAATTTGACAGTTATTCATATTTCAGAAACAAAAATAACTTGCGTAATTCTTATCTACCTACAAATTGTAGCAAAGAAACTAAATATACTTACTTTTTAATCGATAGTTATTTAAAACCTCTTAAGCGATAAAACAATTGTTTTATATCTACGACCGATGTGACGAGGATTATTCCAGCATTCGAAACAAAACCGCTAAGTGATCGTTATTACCACAAGATAATAGGGAAACTGAAGTACAGCTCAGCTGAACTAAACTAATTAACTCAGAGACTTATCTCCTTTGCCACAATTGTAGCAGCTTAATAGCTCCTTCGATTCAAGCACTCGGGGTGGATGGAACTAATAGATATTAAGATCAGAGCCGTTTTCTTCCCGAAGGTGCAAGGGGTACATGGTACCCGGACTTCGAAAAACGAGCGCCTTATTTTCGCTAGAACCAAGGACAATATTTTATTTTTTGTAGCAAAAAGCGGCGATAGCCTAGTTGGTTGTGGAACGGACTGCCGAGACGAATGTCCGCAGGTTCAAATCCCAAGGGCACACACCTCTGACTTTTCTAAAAAAAATATGTGTGTATTGTTTGTGAATTATCGCTTGCTTTGATGGTGAAGTAAAATATCGTGAGGAATTCTGCATACCTGAGAAGTTCTCTATAGGAATTTCGAGGGTGTGTTAGTCTACCAATCCGCACTAGGCCAGCGTGGTGGACTAAGGCCTAACCCCTCTCAGTAGTAAAGGAGGCTCGTGCGCAGGACCCAGGACAGTATATAATACAGGGTTGATATTTTTATTATTATAAGGGGGAGACGGCCTGATTTTCGCGTCTCGCGGCTCAACACGGTTAATACAAACCTGGTTAAGATATTACATATGGTTTGCGGTGGAGTGGTAATTCGCATTCGCGCTCATGACATGAAACGAGTTTAAGGGCGTGGCTTTTTTGCGGTCTGAATGCATCTTGCTGGTTGGGCTTTGTTGACCCTCTGATGGCATACTGAATAAATGTCAAGGGCTACGTTTAAATTTACTTTTTATTTAAATGACCTACACACCACCCCGCCCCGCTCTAGTGACATGCTTTTAAGACTTGGGTTACAATTTATTTTTCGTTTAATTGCTAAAATGTTAATTAATTGCGGTTCGATTTTCATAGTGGGTAATAAATGTGTAAAGAGAAGTACGGGAAATTGGAATTATATTTTCGCCGTTTAAGATGCCAAGTTCCCGAGATATGCGGGGGTCTATCATTTTAGGGATTAAACTGGGAAGAAATTGAAATTTTTAACCCAGATATATCTGAGATTGATGAGGGCTAAATCTACCTAATATTATATTAAAATAAAATAGGCACTAAAACATAAAAAACGCAAGACTTTTGAAAATCTTTCTTGGACAAACATTTTGGCTCTATTGGTTTATTGAAGATAAACAAGTAATAATAATTTTATTAATTTAGTAGAAGGATTTGATTTTTACTAGTTCAAAGAATTTATGCATTGTAGGTACATTTAGAAAAATCGTCCACCACAAAATAGGACAAATCGGGCAAATTAGATCAAATGAGAGTTCTTGTTCAATATTGTTATTCTACACACTACAATATTAATGATATATTAATAAAATATGAATGAATGGAAATAGTTTAATTAGGTCATACCTTTTCAACTTTTTCCTATCTTTCCATTATCGTAGTCAGAAAATACATATTTGTACTGTATTGTTATTTCTTCCGGAAGATAGGTAATAATTAGGTAATTTTACTAATAATTATTGGTAAAATATTGAAACTTGGAATTAGATTTGTGTATTTTAAGCTGTAAGTACTTAACAGACATCACCAGTCGTGACAATAAGATAGCTGCCACTCTTAATCATACATTGCCTCTCATGACATTTACGTGGCTATGCCAAAAATATTATAGCTGATTGTAGTGAGTTAAATGTTCCCATAATCTTTCGGAGCTTTAAGTAATTTTGTCATTATGCGTGCTATGGGTCCTGGCTTATAACTTGAAAATATGGATGTGAATGTGAGGAGAATCCAACACTGATTTCTAAGCCTACCGGACTATGGCCTTAACAACGAAGTTGCTGCTCTGAGCGGCGACTTGTTGCGGCGCGGCGAGCGGCAAGAACAAAATATGTATGGGAAGTATGAAGCACGCAGACGCTAACCGACCGGCGAGCGACAGCTACGAGTGAGCGGGACAGATGCACGTAAGAATAGGCAGGAAGCCCGAAACAGAATAGTAAGGAGAGAGATGTCAGTACGTCCATTTTCGTGGCAGGGCCGTTAAAGGTCCGCGGTATAATGTCATATTATACACATAATATTATATACTATTTATATTATTTTGAAAGTACAGAGATATAACATAACTTAGTTAATTGAGACGTGATTTGTCATATCTTTACTTACTCTGGCGCTCTACGAACTATGCAGTTGCTGAACATTGAAGAAGGCTCCAATCATTCATTATTTACGACTAGACAAGTCACAAATCCTTACTAAAGAACACCGATCCCTGCAACCTGATGATTCGCGAGGCTATTGGAATTAAAAAAATATTCGAATTCTAATAAAGAAAATAGTTGGAAGCTTGCATTGCCTATTCTACATTTAATTAAATCGGAACCCAAAAGTCCGAACTCATACTGCGTAGATCGGACTGTCAACAGCTAAAACAATTATGTGTGATTATTAAATGTAGGTTGATCTTGTATCTTTGACTTTTCGGACGACCAATATCGCAGTCCCTTATGTGACCATAAAAGCTGCAATATCTTCGAAATGACGGGAGATAATTATAATATAATAAATCGCAATAAAGTCCGTAAAATAGTTTTATTTCACCAAGGGATTTTCGAACAATCTAATTGTACTTTTTTTATGTTCATCTTCATAATTATAATTTTATTTTGATTAAAAATTTGTATATTTTTGAAGTAACTATATGTTATGTACATTTGAATCATATTGTTACTTCTTACTTCTGTTAGTATCCTCTTGAAAAAGTCCTACTATATTTTACCCCGATAAAAAGTCGCCAATGGTCTCAAACTATCTCCATACCAAATTTAAGTTTTTGAGTTTATTGCATTCAGACAGACAGACGGGTAGAGGAACTTCGTTTTAATAATAAGTAAGGCGTTTATAGCTTTTACGGCAGATCCATAAGAATTCAAAATTTAAAAGAATAGGTAAAGAAACAAATATGTAACTAAGTTGTGCAAATTTGCAATGATCTCCCGGTCCGCAAATATAAATATAAGTACGCCTTCAATTACCAGAAAGGCGAAACATATATATTTTTTTAAGGGAAATGAAAACTGGTACAGCTATGAGAGAAATAAAACAACATTCCTTTATTAATGTTTAATCTTGTGACCCGAAGTATTAACAATTCGTGTAAATAATGTATAACCCGATATGCAGGAGGGCTATACATACGAGTATAGAGTAGTGTTACAAATAAATTAGAGGTAAGATAGAGGCCGACATACATCATAAGGTATACAATCGTTGTACTTTATCAATCAGCCATTATAAATTGATCTCAAACCGTGGCAGTCATTTTCAACTCGATCGACACAGAACTTATAATATAATGTAATAAGGGAAGTTGAGTGAAAACTTTCAGTCGAAATTCTTGCACAAAAATGTATTTTGCAATTTGTTTACTAACGGAGTTACAAAGATGATGTAACGATGTAATTTTAAATATTGTTTTTCACTCCTTGTTTTCATCCCATTTATTACTCTAAAACGACATGAGTACTACAAATTTTGTAAGAAAATAGATTTTTAAATATATATTACAGATTTAGCACACTGGTTGGAAACACTAGAATGTAGATCGATATTATGGATGCATGTGGTAGGTGTTCCTTTTATGCTTACAATAAATATAAATAATAAAATATAAGTAGTAAATCTGATTAGTTATTTATATAGTAGCTATAATTTTTTATGAATCTAAAGGCTTATTATATTATTAAGATTGTATTTTGTCAAGTTAAAACACTATTACAGATTAAAGACCCGTTCAGTTAATTTCATATCATTGTATGAAACGCAATCCTTAACGACATCCGAAACGATCTTCATTTATAGTGTGGCGGTCCAATCGAGGCATACACCGCCATCTTGTCAACATCGCCGGAACTTCAAGAGGATCGATGCAGTGACGCAACTACAGTAATATCACACAGCAATCACGATAGATGGCGACATCGATCCTGAATCACGGTTGCACAATTTGAGCGACGTGCAGCATATATACCACCTCCGAATAGGAACTGTCGGAGGGGCCGCGGCCGGTCAGGCGCAACATCTGCCTGACTGGAAATCTTCCCCTTCCATAGAGGAACGTAACCATCTGTTCCTCTACAGCGGTGTCTACCTTTACGCCGCTACAGTGGTGACCCCTGACGCTGAACATCATCGCACCGTCATCAACCAGACCAGCCGCACCTGCATCGTCGTCGCTTCGCATCACCTCGCCATCCATCACTTCCATTCCATCCAGCCAGTCAACACTTCGCACAGCCAGCCAGCACTGTCCAGCCATTAAGGTTACCACATGCATGCTGCCAATGCAAGCCTGGTACCTTCGGCACTCCTGCACGGACTTCGGCTCCAACGTCACGGCACAACTGCGCTACAGTCGGACCATCTACGGGCAGCATTCGCCGGTTGTCGCGGTATAGCCACGTGACGCACCGAACTCATCGCAGAGGACGCAGCATCGATTCCGACTCACTGGAATCCAACTCTCAGCTTCGCTTCAAAGGAGCTGACTACCGCGCACAGCCCTGACTCACTAGGGCCAATTGCGCACGGTTCCGACTCACTGGGACCACACCCCCGACTCACTGGGGGCATCTCACCCCGACTCACTGGGGCATCTCACCCCGACTCACTGGGGCATCTCATCCCGACTCACTGGGGCAACTACACCCCGATTCACTGGGGACATCTACACCCCGACGCACTGGGGCATCTACTCTCTGGCACCGACATGCTATACGCTTAGCATCGAAGACTCGACTGAAGACCTGAAGACTTTCGACCTCCGGTCTCCGGGGGGGAGTGATGTGGCGGTCCAATCGAGGCATACACCGCCATCTTGTCAACATCGCCGGAACTTCAAGAGGATCGATGCAGTGACGCAACTACAGTAATATCACACAGCAATCACGATAGATGGCGACATCGATCCTGAATCACGGTTGCACAATTTGAGCGACGTGCAGCATATATACCACCTCCGAATAGGAACTGTCGGAGGGGCCGCGGCCGGTCAGGCGCAACATCTGCCTGACTGGAAATCTTCCCCTTCCATAGAGGAACGTAACCATCTGTTCCTCTACAGCGGTGTCTACCTTTACGCCGCTACATATAGTTTTAACGAATCTGAAGCGAGTTACTCTATTTGCTACTTTGTCTAACATTAGAAAACTCCAGATTAATATCAGTCATAGTTTGAGCTAGATATATGGATTGCGGCGTCAAAATTAAGTTATGTATTTTTGGCACACACACTCAAGAGTGGAGAAACGGCACATGACTTGTAGAAATTACGTTGCTGCATTAAATTGCCATATTTGACGAAGATAAATATTGCAATTTAAATAAAAGCTTGTGAAATGGGACCGATAGGTGACGAGTTACTGAAGTTATATTACAAATAAATGGTGGATTGAATACCTTTCTTTTTTTATGTAGGTTAATTATTTCCCAATTTCTTGTTTTAAGAATTAAACTGGACAAATAATTATGATTATTTAACCTATTTTTTTAAATTTATTTAGAGAACAAATGCACTGTTTTGTTTTAATGCATCCCTGTATCGATCTAACGACTAGTGGTAAAGATTTTAAACTATATTTAATTCCTCCAGGGCCGTCTTTATTCGGGCTTTCCGGGCGACAAATGAAAGCTATTTTCTTCATACCTGCTCTATTTATAGTCTTTATTTATGCTGTTTGCATTAGAATTGCTAACAGTTTTATTTTAACCGGAAATTAACAACAATCATAATGTGACAAAATGAAGCTTTGTAGATATGAGCAAGGCGTTGTAAAAATATATCTCCCGATAATGGCATCTCGATTATTGGTGTGTATGGGTCCTAGATCCTCGGAAAGCCTGACTAAGTACGGCCCTGTTGTCGCAGCGCTGTCCCAGGCCACTCGGCATTATCTCAACAGTAAACAATCCATGTATTCCCGGCACTGCGCTGGCCGAATGCATTGATACATATGTACTTGTATTGTGAGCATTACATAATAGATTTAGGGCCTTATATTCGTCATCGACATAGAGACGGGTAATGTATGACATATAAAAAATCACTCAATTACAATCCGTCGCGTAACAGACGAATTACGCGGCCTAACATCGACGACGTCATTATACGTCGCGGAAGGCCTTAGCCGTTTAATGACTAGGTATCAGACGAAAGTACCATCGCTAAATGTAAACAATACAAATCGCAAGTACGCTACCGTATTGTCCTTAAGGAATGTAATGGACGAAACAAAATTCGTGTACTTTTACTCTTTACATTCATACACAATTCACACAGCGTACAGTCCGCAGACCGCTACCACACTAAGTTATAGTAAAAATACTGATTTAGACTTACAGATATCGCATACAAAAAATATAATTTTACAACTAAAATATAATCACCGTATCAATTGCACACAAATCATAAGCTCTATGTATCACCTAAGTTAATTTGGGTTAAATAGTTTCACGAGTTTAATTTAGTTGTGCGACAATTCAGCGCGTTGAGGACCAGCTGGTTTTGTTAGATGAGCGATATTGTCTAAGTTTGTGGAGCTTGTTTGATGCCTAGATTGACTCAACAGCACCCTTTTTTATGTCTAAGTGGTACCAAGAAACGTATATATAGCCGTGGGAAATCCTCACTGTTGCCAAAATTTTAGACTCTATATACAATCAACTATATAAAACAAAAGTAACACATGTTCGTGTCGCTCATCTAGAAACCAGAAATAAAAATCGATCGTCTAAAGACGTAGGTTATGCATACATATTAGAAAGAGAAGTCATAACAACCTAGCGGTGCGAATAATTTAGTGAAATCGTTTGTCGATACATGTTTGTGCATTGTTCCGTTTCATAAATAATTGAAGTATCACATAAATGAACGTTTTTAAACCGAATGTAAAAAGTTTAAAAATAATTTTGTGTAGACATTGTTTTGAAGCGAAAAGAACCATTACGTAGGAGAACGTGTATCGATGCGTCTCGAGCTGTACTGTTCTTAGGTGTTTAGGAACAGAGTTCATGCAGCAATACAATTCGCCGATACACGTTCAAAACGTCACTGAACGTCACGCTCAATTTAATTATAGTTCGCCGTGTCCGTACGTCAGTCATTTTAATTACAATAAAAAATATTAAAGCGAACTGTCTAATTGTCACAAATATCAATTATATTACAATTAAATAAATTTTACAACGAAATACAACCAATTGTACAGTGCTGCCTGTCAAACATATTATAAGTAAATTTGAGCATAATTTAAATAAACTAAACAGCAATAAGCTTCTGCTATTATTTTTAGAGTATATTTAAAGTAGCGTTAGAAAATAAATCTTAAATAAATCAATGGCAGTTTTAATTTCAATGTATCTTGACAAGAAAGAAGCCGAGTCTTTTTTACCTTTGATATTCAGGTCATGCACGGTGAAAGGAAATTTCACTTTATATATCAAACAACTCGGCTTATTTTAGCGTCGAATGATCACTTGGATAGCATGTGACGTTTAAACAGTACTGGTGCCAAAAAAGTCCAACATTAACCGTATTTTTTTAACAGTAACAAATCCTTATAAGTCTGGGGAATATGTAGTTTTCACCACAACCTAAGCACAAAATATACAACACAAGCTTAAATTAAGGACTCACTGTGCAGTCGCCGTCTTGTGGCGGGATAGTGTTTAAAAAAAATACAATTTAAACAATAATGAAAATGTGACGATATTTTTGTCACAATTACGACACTGTGCTGCCCTGCGACGCCTTAGCACGTCATTGTCATAGCTTTAAATTAACAAACACATTGCAAACAAACGGTACTGCATCGCACCAAATAAATGCATTTCATAACACTCATACATTATGGAAAAGTTGCTAGGAACATATATATCTCATGTAACCACGTCATAAACAAAGTTTTCGTTGTAAACGATCTTAATTATAAAGGGCAGTGAGTGGGGGTTCGTTGGGCCATTTTTAGGGACATGACGAGACGAAAATGTAGTTTCCTGATGGTTAAAAATTGGAAAGCACTACTTGGGTTACGCCGTTCTATAAGACAGATGCTATCTCTTGTTACTTTTAAACTAGGCTTAAAAACTTAACGCTATGTTTAGAAAAATAATAAGGGTATTGATGCGGCCTTATTGACCCCTAAAAGTGGTCTAGAACCCCTCGACAGCACTCAATCTAAATATATAAAAATAATTCGCCATTATGAAAACATAACGAGAAACCATAACATATATTTGAAATACTATGTCAAACGCAATATACTCCCACACACACACATATCAATTACCTATACCCTTAGGGCGTCTCACAACTAACAGCAGTCGATTCGGATGGGTTAAAATTCACGTGGACTTATCGACTTAACACTACATCGGCTCAAACCTTAAAAAGAATCGGTAATATTGCAGCTCGGGGTATTCATTATGTTGTACGTTATGTGGCTTAAAACCTTTATGTCATGAGCCGATATAGTGACTGGCATATAAGTCCGCGTCAATACTAAATTATTTATTTAGATTTTTTTGCTAACTATAAACTATACTAAAGCGTAACTGGCGGTAAAAATTAAACCGTTAGAGAGAATTATACAGCGTTTACATTCTATTATTCACATTTTCTTTCATTTCACTATAAACAAATATACAATTTAAACAACTATAGGGGGCCGATGGCGCCTCTTCTAGTGAAGAAATCAGAAATGTTATTTGAGATGATTTAATTTTTTTGTTGACGGTAACTATAGACAAATGTCTAGACTACATTATATAATTTAGTTCCTAATGAATACAAGTACATATTGTCACGAGGTTTCCGTAATTTACTTCCTTTATATACACTGTGAACAGCTGTTCATACAAGCTCACGTGGTCGTAGATTCTACTCGAGCTTCTTTTCACGCGAACTTTCCTTATAAATATACCCAGGATTCGAACCCAAGACCTCTACAACACAGACCAGAGGCGATAGCTGTACAGAAATAAAAGATAACACTACTCATATAGGGACAAGATCGATTAGGGACATCATGTATCAAATTAAAGGTACAAAAAAAGTTCCACCAAAAATTAAACGGATCATACCAGTGGGGTCATATTGATAATAGACACTCAAAGCTTTTCTTACATATGCGCAATAACTTATATTAAAATTATGTTGATTATATTACTAACACATATTAATATAGATTAACATGAGATGTAAGTCGCGCAGACCGGTAAACATATAGACGCCACATTTATTAAATGAAAACAATGGCGGTTACTAATTTTGTGATTAGCCAATTAAAAACACGTGACAAAAATCAACCAATAGGAGCAACGTATTACATCTAGAGTGGAAGCTGATTGGCCAATAGAAACGCAGAAAGAGCACGTGACCGAAATACTTAATACAACATAGCGTCTAAGATTAACTGAAATAGTGGCGTCTAGTAAGCTTATTTGTCTAACGTTTATATAACTAATACATGTTATCCGCTAACAAACACTTAGAATTTGAAAACAAAACTACTTCACTATTTATTTGAATTACATTAAGCTTTTCAACTTGATGGTGATGGAATCTATTTTTATTTATTTATTGTGATTATACTATAAACACCTAATACGATAGATATGTCCGTCTACGATAGTAATACTGAATTTGACTGTTTGTGCTTATCGACAGGCTATTGTAGTTATGGAAATATCTGTAATATATATACGACATCTAATAATAATTTCGACTTGATTAAAAATTAAGAATGATTTTTGGCTCTCGGCCGACCTGGCCAGCCATGATGGCTGGGATAACTCTCGTCCGAGCTGGTGGCGAAAACGATACCGCAACAGGGCCGAAGGGTCGACTCAAACTGTCCAGTCGCCTAGCATGTCGCAGTTATTGCGAAATAGGTTCTTTAAAAGTACAGTCAGCAGCAAAAGTGTCTGAACAAATTCAAAACTTCAATTGTAACATTTTTTTGTGCAAAGTTAAAGTAAATCACTTTTATTATTTTTTTGTGAAGAAAAGAAGTTGATAAGAACACAAAAGGGTATATGCGATATAAAGTGTTAAATTTGTTCAGCTAATTATGTAGGTGAATGTACATACAGACTTCTAATCACAGGTACATCGTATACTTTAAATACGATAGTATGCTGATATTTTTTTTTCTGTTCCCCTATCCAGGACAAAGGTCATTACCTACATCTCTTTTTTTAAATATTTTGCTGATAATGTTTGTGG
The DNA here is from genome assembly GCF_014839805.1 of Manduca sexta. NCBI lineage: Eukaryota > Metazoa > Arthropoda > Insecta > Lepidoptera > Sphingidae > Manduca > Manduca sexta. The sequence goes on along the minus strand of NC_051141.1, from coordinate 1,779,237 downwards.
ACGTACATGAGAACCTCGTTGAAGCCGAAACAAAATGTCCATACCAACATGAGCATCTGAGAGTTACTGACTTGCGGGATAAGGGCTCACAAATCATAGCACAGATAATCGATGTTGTGTTGATACCAAAGAGCCTCTGACACCTTCTTGTGTATTGGTTATTAGACGAGGGTCACATATAAGTGGCTAAGTTTAGACTATAAACGTTGTTAGTAGTATCTGACAAGCGATTGCCGATGTCATATTTTTTGTCGGTCCTATGCTTCGCGATCGGAGGATATTGTAATGTCAAATGATTTTTTTTAATTATCCACACAGTACACAGTACATGTTTTAAACAGAATTTTTACGAATATTAGGATGGAGATTTAATCTTTTGAGTTACAGCAATCTTATGTTTTACGTACTTTAATATTACCGTACTATCGTATTGTTTAAAATGGATAGAACAATACATCTGTGATTAGAAGCCTTCGGGCCCGTTACGGGATCGTGTGTGCTATCAGCGCGGTCGAGACTTACCAAGCGATCTGACACCAAGACCTATGTACCGGGCTGGCGTCACCGATTCCGTTGTAGGTTTTTAAACTATTTCTTGCAATGTATTATGATTAAATTATATTTTATTCCTACACATACAATGAATTATAAATAGCCGGCAATCGCGAACAAATTCTAAAACATTTAAACCGGTGTCTACATCATCTATGCTAAGAATTATCCACTGTCTACTTATGAATGTACCAAAGACAAAAACGTCTCTAAACGGTGAAAACCGCATCAAAATCCTTAAACGAATCCTTCTTCGTAGAATAAATCGGGAAACTTGAAACCTTAATTTGATACAGTGTGTCACGTGAGTATCTCAAATAACATTTCCGTGGTCCGACTAACCGTCGCGTTCGATCCTGGTGTGCGTGTATACCTGCGCGTACGCATGCAACAGCGCGGGCTCCGTGGCCGGGCCGAGCTCGTAGGTCGACGACGGGGAGTCTGTATCTTGCGTGGGCACATCGCTCATGACCTCCTCGGGCACCGTGGGTACGTCATCGCCGGTGTTTTGCTCATCGGCGCTCGCTTCCGTGTTCGAGTCCAGTGGTGTGATCGGCGAAATCTCTGGCGAGGAGTAGGTCGCTTCGTCGCTTGTGGGGATCTCATCAGCCGTTGTGGCCGCATCTTCTGGGGACACAACGGTGTCGTCGGAGGACTCGTCACCGGGGTTGGTGGCGCTGCCCTCCTCAGCGGCGGCCTCTTCGGCGGTGACCTCGTCAGCGGTGGCTTCTCCGGCAGTGGCCTCTTTGGCGGCGGTCTCTTCAGCGGCGGCTTCATCGGCGGCGGCTTCATCGGAGGCGGCCTCTTTGGCGGCGGCTTCTTCGGCGTCGGCCTCTTCGGCGGCCGCCTCTCCGTCGGTGGCCTCCTCAATGGTAGGCAGCTCCTCGGCAGTATTTGCATGGTTGTTGGGCTCGGCGGCGCTCGCAGGCTTGGGCGACGCGGTGGAGAGCGAGCTCTTGTCCTCCTGTCATGTGGGCTCGCGACGGATGTTCAGGATTTCGGCACGGCACAGCGGGCACTCCTTCAGCAAGCCCGTGCACACCGAGCAGAAACCCCTGTAATAATATGTGGATAGTATAAAATAACTGCTATAAATATATAATTTAGTAAATTTATTTGACGAAAGTCAATTAAAGTCTATCTTTATTGAGTGATTCAAAAAATATTCACAGGATGAATTTTGGAGACAGGGCAGTAGGGACAGTTACCTTAGCTGCTGTAGCTAGGCAAAAAAAGTTAAGTTCTGGAATATCTCAAAAATCTTATAGCGCACCAAATTTGCTGGTGGTAGGATACATTATATCCGCCCGGATAGCGACCACCGTACACAAGGTGTTAAAACCCGCCATAGTATCCACGTAAGTGTGTCGTGTTCCGGGATCAGCCTGTGTATATCCAGTTCTAACAGGCCGGCATTGTATTAATAGGGAACCGGCTTATGTTTGATTTTGTTCATTATTCTATATGTAATGGTTAATAACACGAAAAAGAAGCACTCCTGCGAAAATTGCATAATAATAGGTTAAAAAATGAGCGAGTAATTCATATTTCAAATATTGTAACGTGCAGAAGTGGGCGCGTTGTGGGGATATCGCTTGATCTCTTTCTTTCGCACGCGTCGCAATTCCCGATGACGTCAAATGTGGGTATTTCGTCTCTTTTCTGTTTCTTGTTAATTACCCCTTCCACCGACATTCAAAGACTTATAACTTGTTGATGTTTTACCGGATTTTAATAATTCCTTTTCTGTTATAATTTATATGACGTAATTATTTGATAATAATAAAGAACAAAAATGAGTCCGGTACCCTATTGTCGAGGATAACGATCTTTTGTCAGTCCACATTCTATTGGACCCCACTCCACGTACCACCAGGCGTAGTGGGGTCACTTCGCCGTGTACTTATTAGCAGTAGTAGGACATTTTAGCTTGCGGACGCCAGGATTATGTTAATTTGTTCAGCCCACATTACCTGTGCATGCAGGGCTCCAGCACGCAGCTGGGCGGCTCGTCGAAGCACAGGGTGCAGGTGTCCTCGCGCAGACTCGCGCACCGGAGCTGCTCCAGGTATATCCGGCGCGGGACCACCTGACGGCAGAAACATCTTGTTACCGTTGCAAGTACTCGTTACGTAAAATACATTTTAGATTAATTCTATAAATAAAATTACATACATATGTTTTTAAAGTTATTTTCTTAATTAGTAATATATTTAGTAACAGTTTTGTGTAAATAAAAAAAATGTTCACTGTCAAAATTTCTATATAAAAATGATTTGACGATATCCATTGACGTATATTCTATAGACACGAACGTCGATAAAAACTATTTGTTCAAAATATGAACTCAAATGGCAACTAAAACATCACTGTTATAAACTATTTCTTCCCCTGTACAACAAATAATTTTACTTATTTGACTAATATTTTTTATTCATATCCAGGTTTACACTTAGACTCGAGACTCCATACACAACTACAAGCTGTCAATATTGACATCATACTAAAGCAATTGTATGGATTGCAGTTGAATCCAGTTGAACACAGTGAACGTTCGGAACGTCAAATCTAGTACGTAGTACATATATATATTAATGACGAAATCTTATCTTCCTAATATAAATGTAAATGTTTGGATGTTTATTAGAAACTGAATACAAACTCAACTGATCGGACTTGGATGAAGTTTGACAGACAATTACATTATATCCTGGATTAACATACAGGATTTTGTTTTAGTTTAATAATTATCTTTACGATAATTTATAGAAGATATTTGGTTTTTAATAAGATTTTACAGTAGACGGCATTTGTGTTATACAGACAGTACAGCGGATCACCACAGTGATTTAGTAACTACGTAGCAGGAAAGCGGACGAAACCGCGAGCAACGCCTAGTAACTAGCGCGAGACCTTCGTGCCAGGAGTGACGTAGTTACCTTCTTCTGTTCATCGGTGAGGTCTCCATGCTCGTTGAACGTGCTGAAGGGCCGGTCGGTGGGCGGGAACTGGAACTGCTCGTGCCCGAAATTGAACCGGCACTGCTGGAACGCCATGAAGCTCGCCGCCGCGAAGAAACCGAACCTGCGGGGAACGTTGTTCGTTTAAAAACAATTATTTTATATTGGAACAATAAGTTTTGAAACAGTTAAGGTGATAGTTACATAATTTTTAAATTTATATATCACAGTTGCAAATTGTAAATGTATATATTTTTCCTACATGTATTACATGCTGTGGCATCTAAAGGCAAAGAATTTAACACATTCTTAGTTATTCATACTGAATATTGAAGTTTTAATGTAATTACCTCTTTATTACTAATATTATAAACGCGAAAGTTACTTTGTCTATCTCACTGATACGCTTTCACTGGTAAACCAATGTATTGATTTTAATAAAATTAGTAGCCCAGGATAAAGAAAGATATAGGCCACTTGTTATTTGAAACTGGAAATACTGGAAAAGTCCATATTACAATTTTAATCCATACTTTACATGCGAGCAGAGTTTCTAGCAAATATGTATGTGACCGAAGTAATTTGTAAATACACCAAACAAAAACAAATAACACGTTTTTATAAACCCCATCAGCCGAGCAGGACTCACTCGTTCATCAACTCATTCAAGTATAATACAAGTAACTTACTGCGTGGTTTCAAATATCTCCTTGCAGGGGCGCATGCGCTGCCCGTTGATCGAGAATATGGCCTCCTTCCGCTCAATATCGATGAGACAGCCCAGCACATCGCCTGGCTGCCACTCCGGCATGTTCCTCACCGTGGTCGGCTTCGCCTTGTGCCAGATCAGCTTGCGGCATCCGTCGTATGACAGCGAGAATAGGTCGTCGCCTATTCCGTATCCCTCCTGTGAAATCATAAATGTGCAAGCTGACCCGACAGACCTGTATTAACTATACTGCACGCGCGCATTCTGTCGATCGCTGACAGTTATGTAAAATTAATATTGTCGTTAAGTTTTCTAATTGTCCGCATAATTTTTTAAATTTTTTCTTTCATAAAAACCTTCTCATGACAATAATAAATACAACAAAAAAATTTACTTTAGACACTATAATATTGGAAGTAGATCTCTCATATGTGAGAATCCGCCTGGGTAGATATCGCCGTAATGTCTATTTCTGCCCCTAAGCAACAGTATGTAGTCACTGTTGTGTACCGTTTGAAGGACATTGTAGCCAGTGTAACTACTGGACATAATGAGACTTAACATCTCATGTCTCAGGATGGCGAGCGCAGTGGAATACCAAACAATACTTTGTGATTCAAGGTGTTGGATGGTGTTTTTACTGTTTATGGGCGATCGTATCGCTTACCATCGGGCGAACGACAAGCTCGTTTCGTCATACAATGCAATAAAAAAAACACTATGACCCGTAAATTCGTTCAGAACGTTGCGGGAAGCACCTGACCATCACGAGTCCACACACAGCGACAAACATAACATGTTAACAACCGATCAGTTCATTAGCAATATGTCAAAGTAATCGTAACTCAAATCAATATGTTCGTTTCACCAATGTCGCAACTCTTTTACTTTAGTGATGTTTGTGTTTTGCCAATTTTCGTGACTTTCACTTTAGCTCATAATGAACCTTACTGTACAGATAATAAAGAGCATCTCACGTGGTTGAGGAAGTGGCTGTTCTTGGTGGCCCAGCCGATCTGCATCACGCCGGGGGTCATCACCGTGCACTCGTAGTACCAGCAGCCGGCGTCCACCTGGACACAAGGAGACGTGGAGATATACACAATACAGTGTAGTCTAGTTATAACCTGATCAGGAATATAAAAAACTATAGGGGCGCCACTGGTGAGTTTCCTTTATTAAATACAAGTGACCTATAAAGAATAGTCTAGTTATAACCTGATCAGGAATATAAAAAACTATAGGGGCGCCACTGGTGAGTTTCCTTTATTAAATACAAGTGACCTATAAAGAATAGTCTAGTTATAACCTGATCAGGAATATAAAAAACTATAGAGGCGCCACTGGTGCGTTTCCTTCATTAAATACAAGTGACCTATAAAGAATAGTCTAGTTATAACCTGATCAGGAATATAAGAAACTATAGAGGCGCCACTGGTGCGTTTCCTTTATAACATACAAGTGACCAGCATCACTGATTAGAAAAAATCATCAAACAAATGAAAAAAATATTGAAGGTCTACCTGGAAGGTGCACCGTACACTCTCGAACGAGTAGGAGTCGCAGCGCGCTTCGAGTCCGTTGCACGATATTTTGAGGTACTCGCTGACGTCACGAGTGTTCAGCAACACGTTGATGCCGGACATGTCGACCGACTCGTACGACAGCTTGCGGCCCTCGATCACGACTGGAGAGAAACGAGGTTTTAACCACTGAGGTTAGATAACAATACATTCACGAATTCATATTGAGGGATATAAGAAAGAGAACCAAACACAATTTATAATAATAATAATAATATCAGCCTTGTATTATATACTTGCCCACTGCTGAACACGGGCCTCCTCTACTACTGAGAGGGATTAGGCCTTAGTCCACCACGCTGGCCTAGTGCGGATTGGTAGACTTCACACGCCTTCGAAATTCCTATAGAGAACTTCTCTGATGTGCAGGTTTCCTCACGATGTTTTCCTTCACCGTTAAAGCGAACGATAAATTCACAAAGAATACACACAGGATTTTAGAAAAGTCAGAGGTGTGTGCCCTTGGGATTTGAACCTGCGGACATTCGTCTTGGCAGACCGTTCCATACCCAATTAGGCTATCGCCGCTTATACTGTTTATAGGTATTAATAATATGAATAAATGAGGTCTGCATATCGTTCTAATGATAATTTTACATCAATAAAGGGAAGCCGGTAGGAATCGGGTTATAAGTACCCTACATCACTGGTAAATCGCGATAGCTAATTGGGAGTAAAACGTACTGCCGAGACAACGCAATTTCAAAACGCCACATACCTCTGACTTTTCTAGTTATGTGAGTATTCTTTGTGAATTATCTCTTACTTTAACGGTGAAAGAAACATCATAAGGCATCCTAAGGTTCTATAAAAAATTGGTATGTCACTACCAATCCGCACTACGCAGCGTGGTGGTACTAGAAGAGGCCTCCAGTATTGGGACAGTGTATAATACAGGGCTGATATTATTAACAGGAAATATAACAAGACATAAAACATGAGGAGCAGGTGAAAATAGAATGTCAACGTGCCGGTAGTTGATCTTCCCACTAGGAACAAGACTCAGGAATATTAACCTTGTCTAGCAATATGCATCTACTGCGGACTCGGAGTTCCTGATGTTTGATGGTTCCCGTGTTGGGTAACATTTACACCTCGTGGAATATTTTTAATATAACTTGTTTAAAATTGGCATTTGAATTTTGAAACTCTCTTCAGAAAAGACGCCGCGGCAGTCATAATACCTAACAATATTTCTACAAAATGCTAGAAATTGCATGGGATGGCGATACGGACAGGGGAACAAAAACAAATGCTTGACAGAAGTGCTGGGCAAATGTCTTTAAAAAATATAATACCCCTGGCTGTTTGGAACGACAAAGGCAGGGGAACAAAAACAAATGCTCGACAAAAGTGCTGAGAAAATGTCTTTAAAAAATATATTACCCCTGGCTGTTTGGAACGACAAAGGCAGGGGAACAAAACTGTGTACTCACATTGGTTGTCGAGCGCCCATTTAGCACAGAAGCCGACCTGCCGCCACAGATAGTTCTCGTTTTCGGCCAGCAGTTCCAGCACGAGCAGGGGGTTGTCGCGCTCCTTGTCCAAACGTCGGCGGATGGTCATCTTGTTCTCGGTGGTGTGCGCGAACTTCTCCAGCGCGATCAACGCGAACAACACCACGCACGGCTCGCGGCGCATCGTCTAGACGTTCGCGGACATATAACCATTGTAAATACTCAGTAGGAATTATTTCATATCTGCCTGGATAGCGAGCACCGTATATAAGTTTAAAATGCGCCGTAGTGGGCCAAGTGTGTCGCGTTCCGGGATCATCCTGTATATACGGTTCCAACCAGCATAATTGTATATGTGGTGAGATAATTATCAAGTAGGCTCGTACTCAGCCGTGTGTCGTATATATAACACATAGTAATGTAGATACACTAATATGTCCAATATAGATATAACGTCATAGAAAAACCAAAGAGACATAATAAATATGACTTAATACAATTTCTTCGATTTAGAATATCTTGACCATTGACCACTTTAAATATAAAATCGTAAGTCAGGATCCACCACAAATGACCCATCACTAACATAATGACAGCCTGATTAACTGCGACCAGGAGCGGGTCAAATGTTTACAGTAACCTGCACGATGATTTATAAATATCAAACTAGCATTTCCTACATCAAATAGCAGGGCAGCCTATTACTATTTACAAATGTCGCCCACACTCATAATTACAAACTTCAGCCTGCGTGACAGGCATTCAATTATAATTATTTGACTCCGCAATTGGCAAAATAGCTTGACATTGATCACCTGTTGACTCTCAACAAAAACAATAAAAAATATTATATAAACACACGAATTGAGCATTCCTCATTCTTTTAAATGATTAAAAAGAACAATATCTTATTGCATTTCTTAGTTTATATTACCATACTCTGTTGATGTACAGTCAACCCCAAATTAAATTTAAGCGTATAAAACATGAATAATTAATTTAGCATTGACTGTGCCCAGAATGTAAAACTCACCAGGAACGTAATCAGATAATCGAGCGTGTCGTCAGTGAGCACCGCGACGCTGTTCGGGCCGGCGAGCTTCTCCGCGATGCAGCCGAGCACCACGCATATGTTGCGCTCGACGCGCACGTTCACGGGGCCCTTCAGTGCGCGATGCTTGTTCAGCCGCAGGTACTTGGTTAGCTGGAGTGGGGGGTCATTTTTAATGTTGACAGTGTCCCAAGTTGCGGTTTTGGAAAGTTTCAGTGCTAAATTGTAGTATTTGTTACGGTGGAAAACGATAAGGCAATCCAAATTACATCGAAATCTTCAGCGCGAAAATAGGTTAGTGAACATGAAAAAAATAAAATTATACTGAAGGCATTTAAAATAACCTAATTATTTACTTATTTATTTGTTGAGTTTTTTATTCTATATTATTAATTTCTCAATTCATCCCATACGTAATAGCATTATAATTTATAGTTTTTCGATTTTTGATTGGACAATAGACGAAGATTAATGAGAGTAATACTTAATACACCTACAAAAAGGTACAACTAGTAATCAAATTAGGGCATTCTTTTAATTGACGCAAGATCAAAAATTCATTAATACGACAAAAGGGAAATTACAACGAACTACGTTATTTCAATAAACTATGCCAAGGCGAGGCTGGGTCTCAATCGATTTGTACACCTGAATCTTTTAATACCTCTATCGCAGACCCGTTTCAATAAGGAAATGTATACCAATAATGAAAACCATAGGCAATAGCCATAAAGTTGTTTTTAAAAATACGCACGCCGGCGTATTCTTGCCGCTCACCGTTTTGTTACATGAATATCAGCTGTATTCGAATGTGCATATGGTTCAGTAAAATTGGCATCGAGCTTGGATTTCAGCCCTTGGTCAGTCTGCACTGACCTCTGCTAACAGCTTAAGCCAACGCTTGCATTGTTTATTACATGAAAGCTGAATACACAGTAAAATATAGGTCGCCGGCCACTAGTTTAATGTGAGGCTAATATTTTTATAAATCTATGAATTTTATTTAACTTTTGTCATCTGAAATAATCGATAAATATATTGACTTAATTCTTTTGATCTAAAGAGTGTTCCTTCCACCCATTACTTATTGGTAAGTGTTTGAAATATGCTAGATAGATATAAACTTAATGCGGCGTCAAAATTAGAGTCCATCACAATATGGATGTTGAAGGCGACAATATAAATATTGATAATTTAAAATTATGTTTAATTATAAAATTCAGCAAAATTAATTAATACAATGACAAAGATGTTCCATATTTATCACTTTGTTAATAGGTACCTAATATACCTAATGTATACGTTTATGCATTAATTTGATTCCAACTGTACGATTAATGGACACTGCGAAATATTCCATACTTATCTTGCATTCATCGAACGTTATGAATTTGATACGTCCAACGGATTTGCATTGGAAAATAGATTTTATAACACTATGATCAAAGTCCGGATATGATAATAAAAGAAAAAACATTCTAGATCCTTTGTAAAAGGGTGCGTCAGGCACTTTGCGAGGATTAAATACAGAAAAAACAAATAGAACGATTGAAGATGATGTAAAAGCGTGGATTGAATGTGAATAAATGGCAAGTACTGAACTGATCCGATAATGGATATTGTAAAAAGAGTTTAAACTGAATAAATTTGCTGTCTTAATGCATCCCCGCTAAATGGATCGAACTGGTCTACCGTCTATTACAATAAACAAAATTATATTTCAAAATGTTCATAATTTAGGGAAAAAAGAATCTTATTCCACTGACGAATAATTTGTTGCTGTTATGATAATAAAACAATAAGCATCATATTTGTTTGTGACGTCATCTGGAGTTACGATGCGCGCGAAAAAGAGAAGGTCAGCGGGCTATCTCCCTCTTGCACATTACAATATATGAAATAGGAATTGCTGCCACCCTTTTTAATAAGCCTTCTTGATACACTATTGTCACCCACGCTTACGAAGGCTAACAGCATCTCACCTACATTGACTAGACTGACATATAAGCGGAACGCAACCGGGCTTGCGCACTAAAAGCTAGCAATAGACAAAGCGTTGTCTACTTTCTAGTCAGACAGACGCATACGAGACACCTAATAACCATAATAACAAGCATTGATATCTTACTAATATCATAAATGTGAAAGTTTGTGGAAATGTTCGTATGTATGTTAGGAGTAAACTTAGCTGAACGGATTTGGATGAAATTTGGCACACGGGTAGATAATATTCTGCATTAATATAGGCTACTTATTATCCCGGTAATTTGCTCCCATACGAAATAATGGAATTTATAATCATTTTTTTAATAGATGACGACTAGCATTGTACAAGTTGCATTATAAGTCGCTGCAGTTTTTATGGACATTGGTAGCGGAAAAGGCTTTCACGCGGGCGAAACCGTGAACACCTGTCAAATGAATATCAAACAAAACCTTTATAGTTGCTTAAATAAAAACAACCTTAACATTATAGAAACAAGATTTAAAATCACATCACAATGTTGTGCCGTGTACACTGTACAGCCTTTGTTATTATTTAGCGTCGACCTCTGCCCTTTAAATCTAGTAGCTCCATCGGATTTACGAGTTAAAAATAGTTAAAACCCGATAATGATCCAAGATTTTTCCATCTACCCCCATCCCAGTACACTCCGTAGCCATAACATAATCTCTTAAGCCATACTAATTATCTACGTCTTCACAAGAACCAGACGATAAACAAGTATTAAGCTTTGTTTTATTTTTAATTTGGCAACCCACACCGAAACGATGGAAAAGTTCAAATGTTACATCGAACCATGGCCAGCACTTTACACATTAATGATTGCAATTGAAGTAATCATTAGTTACACATTTTCACACATCGCACAAACGGCATAATCAGCTACGTAGAGAATGGTTCCACTTCGCCGCACGACGTGGGTGTAAGAATGTTTACTATCAAACAACTCGCAGTTTCACTCACCTACATATAATTAACATACGTTGCAAATTAGTTTTTTATATGATAAAATGAACAACATATTGTGATTTACAAAAAATATATACATATAATACTAGCTTTTTCTGGCAGCTTCGCCGGCGTGAAGGAGTTCTCCGAGATAAAAGACTTGCTAAAAAAAGTATCCGATTTAATTATATTTAGGGCTCACTATTTTGATCATAGTGGCTTCCACATAAAAGGTAGATATATGCTGTCGTGGACTTTTATTTATAACTATTTAAGACAAACAATCCTACGGTACATCATCTTTGTCTAATTCCAACGGTTTAGGCAGCGTACGCCAAGATAGCTATTTTTTTCCGACTTGCTTGATTGTATATCGTTCTAATATGTCCAAATTGCACAAAATCATTATAAATTGTAGTCTATGTGTTATTTTGATGTATAACCAATATTACTGTAAAGTTTCATTCAAATCCGTCTAATTTTTTTTTTGTGAAAGAGGAACAAATTTGCGTATACCACACAACCATCCTCACAAACTTTCGCATTTATAATATACTAGCGACCCGCCCCGGCTTCGCACGGGTGTAATGCTGATACTAAATACACTACAGAAAAACTGTGAACGTTGTATATAAAAACATAGCGGCCCGCTCTGGCTTCGCACGGGTATAACGTAACAAAATAACAGTATTTCTCCACTATTTAATGGATGTTATTATACATATAAACTTTCCTCTTGAATCACTCTATCTATTAAAAAAACCGCACCAAAATCCGTTGCGTAGTTTTAAAGATTTAAGCATACAAAGGGACATAGGGACAGAGAAAGCGACTTTGTTTTATACTATGTAGTGATGATGAAGGATATATTATACCCTAACAAAACGAACGAAGAGTTCAACACGCACACATACGCATTCTTTGACATTTCACAACACCGACATTTGTGAAAGACATGACGCATTTAAACAAATACGAACAAAAATACAGTTAGTAGGTACTTGCCGCGTGTATTATGCAAACGTTACAATAATGACAATTTCGAGTTTTATAACGCTTGCTTCTGGCATATATAGCTATTTATTAAAAACGTTAGTAGTAGACACTATCCCGGCCTCCCACTTCACACTGCACCGTCTGCAAAGTTGCTTAATAAGGTGTAATATCGACCATAGTGATCGACGCAATATGTGTGTCTGTTTTCAAACAGGCCGGCATAATTATGTCGACTAGCGAGAGTATAGGGATAATCGTGTTGCGTAACTCGACGCTGTGTCCATTAACCGTACCATCAGCTGCAGTGTGGTCACTTCATTGCTGGTATAAAAAAAACAAGCCAGGATCAACTGACACGCATTTTATGACAACGAGAACTTCATCAGTTCCAGAGAACGAATGAAGTTTCCAGAGGAGCAGTAATCTATCTTAAACATGCTATGGATTTACCTATAGTAAGACGAAAGGGAGTAATATATTTTTTTCACAAGTATAAACAATTACAATTTCGAGCAACGAGAAGCATGGTCACTTGCAACGGTTTCCAGGATTATTGGCCTGTCCTGGTCCAGTGTTGCCAATTAAATAATTCTCGTGGCACTCAAGCGATCCAGTTTTTCGTTTATATGCTTGTTATAATAAACAAAAAATATACAATAACTGAAAAAAGCAACTGCCTTATTTTTAACGGCGAGAGCCTCCGATATAACACGGATGACCTAATTCTCAGATAAAATCAATAAAACAATTTCGCTAAAACATTTTATTTTAACTAAACAACATATTTTTTAATTTCAATAAAGTTATTAAGTTTTAAATGTAAAGTATTTAAATAGTTATGTGCGTTTATTGTTTATTTCTATGGAGGAAGGGAGGGGGGTCAAATATTTGTTTAAAGAAACGACTTTAGTCTCATTTTACGCCGGGCCGCCCGCCTAACTTTATAAACGGAGTTATTAAAACCCACAAAAATTGATATTCGACCTATCCAAATCCATAAATTCCCAATCTACAAACAACTATTTAATAACACTGCCATTACACCAATGGGGCTACAACATGCCGCACTTTTACAATCATTTTTATATTACATCTTCAAAATAATACGCGTTTCGCGAAAGCAAACTTGACAATTACAGCTCCGTTATCAAGCATTAATCTTATTTTATTTCATACGAAAATAAAAAAACGAAATAGGTACATACCTTAATAACAGCCTCCTTTGACGGCAGGGGACAATCATCGAAAACAATCGTGATGGCTGAAGGTCCCAGGGGATCCTCCAGGGGAATGACATTCACCAACGAGGAGACCACCTGGATCCAACCATCCTCCTTGTCAGCAATAACATGTAACTTCACCAGTGGCACTGGTGATTCCTCATCGCTGAAACGGCGCAACCAACAGTGGCGAATCAATGTTGACATAGTCCTAATTCAAATTAAAAACAAAAATGTAATCTGTTTTGTGATAATTCGTTTTTCTCAATTTCCCAGAAATACCAATTTGATACGTAAGATGCAAGTGTTGCTTCCGGAACACAGAAGCCGAAGCGTCCAGGCCCAAATTGTTGTGCCCACATTGTACTAACAAAATTTCAATAGATTGTGAACTGATATTTGTTTATTTAAATATCATACAAAATAGTTGAGGAATTACAGTTGTTTTAAGTAATGAAATGGTACGTTAGATATATGAATGAGTTGTCAAGAAAAACGAATTATGTATTACATTTGCAATCAGGTCTTTACTCCTTTTTAGCCAATTAGAATTTTTCATATAATATTCGCTACAAACAGCGTGGAATACATTCGCTAGTTTCAATTGCAATATTATTTTTAAAACTTTTACACACTCATATTTCAATACCATTCGCTATGTTTTTTTACAAAGCTAATTCATTTTTCACGTTTTTGTTTTTATATGCAATGTAATGAATACTCGCATCAGCATTGTATTAATGGATATGTAATTCGATTCAAATGCATACATGTAAACTTCATTCTCAATATAACTTGTTTTCAACAATTTTATTTTGAATTGCCACAAGTTCCTGTTAGAAAAGTGAATGAATAAAACTTAAGATGAATATCAAACATTAATGATGTGCATTAAAAACTTAGCTCAGCACATCTTGCTTCATTTAAGTATGTCAGTTTAATAATAAAAAAATGATATCTACCAGTGATTCCCAAATTTGTGATTACTTAAATGTCATTCGAAATTATTAATATTCATTTTGATTAATTTTATTTCTTGGAGTACTATGTTCATCAAATTATACTAAACAAATGAGCAACAAACTATTTGTTCAGGTGCTGCTTGAGTATTTATTGTATTTAAGTCAGAATCAAGCATACTGTACGATTGCGGAATATCTTCATTTTATCTCACTCTTCACCACTCATGGGCTAACTCAAACTTAATCACTCCATCGATACCATAAAAATAATTGAATGGATTATGATTTCTTATGTTTACGCGAATGTTAGACATTCAAATTAAACTATTTCTCCCCCGTGACCGTGAAGGCGGTAGTCTTTCGACACGTCGGGAGAAAAGTAAAATAATAAAACCGCGATAAAGTCCGTAAAATAGTTGAATTGAATGGATTTTAATAAAAGAGCGTATATCAGTAATGGTATTCTTGGTATCAGCCCGGAGCGCAATTTGTACCCTATGCGGCAAGTCTCGCTTGCATCGTATCATGGGATGGGATATACTCGGCGGAAAGCCGAAGCACTAATGAAAGGGGATGCAAAGGCGCAACTACCACTACTTATCTTATCCACATAAGGTGTGTATTTATATGAGCTAATAATTGAAGGTGCAAACTATGGAAATTTTTAAAACCATCTAGAAAACATTAAAATTGAAAAGAAAAGAACGCGTTAAGGATTAGTGTTGATACAGCTGATTTATTCTTGTATTTTCCCAGGGGTCTAAGAAAAATAATCCTATTTATAGACTAAAGATTATCCTCTGCGAAAGGTGAGAGTAAGGTCATAGGTTGTTTATTCTAAAAGGAGTTTGTAAAGTATTTTTAATCGCCGAGGTAAAAATGGGTGTATAAGTTTATCTTCTAAGTCTGACAGGCATCATAGCTCTCAAACGAAAGGGGCCGTTTTTAATGCGTTTTTTTTAATGAAATCTATTCCTGCGTTTGAGACTTCAGATTGATAATATCACCACGTAACAAAAAAATAAGTCACGAAGACTCTTTATCTTGTCTTGATCCACATTCTTTAACCGCCCTAAAGACGCAAGATATTAAATATAAGGGGACAATGACAAATGCTTAGTTTCAATCCTGCTCTTGGAGGAGGAATTTGTGTGTTTTCAATATAGTGCGGACAAGGGAAAATAAATGTTACATTGTCCCCACTTGGGGACATCTTAACTTTTTTCCACTGTCCATTATTGGAACCCGGTGAGTTCCACCGATGGTCAAAGTGGGCGGGACCATAAAAATAAAAGTTTCTTTAGTGGTTGTTGTTTGGGGTCAAAATATTAATGGGTAAGGCACCAACATATAATACAAGACAGACACATTTTTTTATACTTTTCAAAGATTTTTTTTTTATGTCGTGATCTATTTAGGACAATAAAACACATAGAGTACACAAGCAGATTTAAAAATGTATAAAAGGCTTTGATATTTATTCAGATGTAAAGTAAGCATTGTAGTTTTTCGTTAAATATGCTTTCTATAAATATTTTTTGGAATACCTATGGACATATTCCATTTCATAACCATGGGATTAAGTCCATCCATAGAAATAGAAATTAAAATACTTTCCAGTAAGTAAAAATTAAAACATACCTGGAAAAAACATGTGTATAATACGGATAACAAATAAAACAATGTCAATATATCAAGAACATTGCATCAGCTCTTTTACTATGAATGAATAATAATTAAAAATGATATTTATTTTGATAGGAAGTGCATCTATCGCTAATGTGCACACAGTAAAAATATATGTATATTTCAGTTACTGCACAAAAATATTGAATATTATTTTTTTCATACATAAGTCATAACTCAAATGTAACTTGAAAATATTCTAACTACATTCGCCACCATGAGAGAATCCCTGTATGCTCTGGTAAAGAGAATATTTTTACAAATACAAATCTCAACCATATGCAATAAGTCTTTAAGTACAAGATGGTAAATATTAGCTCCGTTGCACATGGTGACCTAGTTACAAGAATATTTAAACTCATGCAATGGCAAAATAAATCTTTCTATTACAATTTGTCAGCTATAGCTGTGTGGAATTGATTTTTAAGAAATTCACTGATCATTGAGATATGGTATTTTTGGTTTACTAAGTAGATTCCTATAAGATTTATTTTGATACTAGTTTTAATCAAGCAAGGTCATTTTATAATGGCCACTATTTAATGTAAATGGAGGTATTATATTTTCATCTCTAAACAATGAGAATAATTCATTTTCAAAAAAAAAATTACAATATACAATAAAATTAATTTTCTTATAATAGGTCTTTGCTTGGACCAAAGTATGGTTGTTATTTCAATTTCTAATATTTATTAAACGTATGGAGATTTGCAAAACCCAATCAAAGCTTAATACAAAAATTCATTCAAATTTACACAAATATTTCATTGTCTATTTAAATTTATAGTATATTTGAGAATTAATTCTGTTTTTATTTTATTTGTAAGTATAGCAGGTTTTGTGTAATATAAAGTTGGTTTGTTAATGGCCCATATTGACTGACAACTCTATTGAATTAAGGAGTGACCCTTATACATACTAAGTAGTGTTATAGACAGAAATGTTTATTAAGTAAAAAAGTAAAAAAATAATACTTAATGAAGTAAAAAAATTCATTATTATTTTTTTACTTCTAATTGGTAAAAATAATTGCATGCAAAGTGTACGTAACAGATTTTTTCAATCTATTTTATCTACAATTTTCAATTCCGATACATAATAATGAGTTTCAACAGCCATGACTTCTTTGTTCATTGCCATTTATGTTGCTTTTATACACTTTGGAGAAATATGACACCTACAAGTAACATACCTATCTTCTCTATATATCATTGTTGAAATTTGATGCATAAAAATAAGTTAAACAATTGAATACTTGCTTTTTCCCAATAAATGAAACCATTATTGTAAAATATGTTTATGTCCACATGTCAGAATTTTTAGTGTTTCTAGTTTTGAGGTAACCCGAAAATATTTATAAAAAAATGATATTATAGGTGTTAATTGGGGAAACAAAAAATGGTTAAAGACAAATGGCTCAGTATTATATTTTTTTCTTAGGTAACAACATTTTACTAATCATCTTTGTCTAGGAGAGTCATTGCATGAGTTTTTTTTCTTGACATTTATTAACTCATACTGTTTCTTTTTAATTTTCTATGATGAAGCTACTGTTTAAATTGCATTGAATGTGTATTATTTAGGAAACACCATAGTATTAAATGTGCTTTTGTGTAAATTTTGTTATTATTAAAATGGCAATAGTGTATTTAATTTTGATATCTTTTTTATGTCAAAATGTGCTACCTATATTTTTCTTAAATCATATCTCAATGTGAATCATAACATTTCAGTGATAAATTAGATCAATTTGAAGCCATAATTAAATCAGATTTTGAAATGTTCACAAAAAATTAAACGATATGGGCATGTATTATTGTTGAAATCCTGTTAGAATGAAGTCTTTTAAGTCACAGAAAAATATCCTTTCTCGTCAATACAGCCAATATGATGAATCACACACACTCATGCCTTTAAGCTGAAAGGGCAGGTAAGGCGTACCTTGTGCACCTACTTTCTATTATGTGTAATTCTGTTCCATGATGCGACAAGGCCAGCCTTACACCACATCATGCACAAATTCTAGATTTCAGGCTGTAACTGAGTAGAAAAACCTAACAACAGAGGAAATGTGCTTCTTTTTATGCCTACGCTCTGTCCTCGTGATTGATTGAATGCCTATGTTCTACTATATGAATTATTGGGAATACCTAGACATTTCTAATTTGGCCCCATCTCTCCACACCTAAGTTGGGATTAGTACCCCCTTGGCCACCAGTTGGGTACACCTACTACTACTGTTACTACATACTACTGTTTCGACAATTGTCTTTCATAAGGGCAATTATTAAATTGGTTTAATTAGGCAAGCTAGCCAGATTAACAAGCATAAGATATTTAAATATTCACCAGTTGTTATTTCAATATGAAAGCTCACATATTACATAAGTAAATGCAAATCTTATTTAAATTTAAATCACTTTTGTAATAAAGCTAAACTTTAATGTAATCATTTTCAATTCAAACTAATCCACATAATTTTTATAGTTTTTTAGAGAATTTATGTTAAAATAATATTTTCACCTTTGTCAGAATTATTGATTCCTTTCACTAAATATTATAACTGCTGTATGAATTTTGTCATAATGTTGATCTGATTGCTAATGCATCAGTCCTCATTGTGAGGGCCTCAACTTACTTATCCACAAATGAAGCAATGAGGGATAGCATCTCTAACACCAGTTGATCCACCAGTCTGGAGTCAATGTGTCTGCACAGGTGTGGTGGGGGCTCCCCAGACGCCAAGGAGATGGTGTCCAGCCCTGGGGGCGACTCCGTGTCGCTCTCATCAGGCTCTTTGTGTTTGCACCAACACGTCCCCATCTCCTAAAAACAGTCGCAACTTGCATCTCCGTTGTCGCGCACTATATTATTATAACAATAATGTATTATAAAATAATTTTATAACTCATAGACAATCAATAAATCCCCTGTTAAAATATATATTTGAGCACTCACGGAGCAACGCGACAAAGGTCCGCCGCGCAACAAATCAACCTGCAGAATGCATGTTGCAAACGAGATGTATCACTATCGACGTTTTATGGACCAATCAAAGCCCCTGTCGACGCCCACCTACGCTGCGTGCACATCCGAATCTTAATTGTAATTATATTAGTCGACCGATTTGATAACGTATAATTGAATGTAATCGCTTCTATTAAGTATGCACTGTGCTAATTTAAATCTCAACAATCTGCTTCACGATTTTCACTCGTCACAGATGTATGCAACTTTCTTTCAACTTACAAACCCCTTTGTGTTCTGAGCACCCGTAATTCACGATAAAGACAAAAATTATATACTTTGTCTGCTAATTCGGAGCTAACAATAAGCTTTATTATTGTAAACAATTCGTTCGCTTTCAAAACGCGTCAATAATTGAATCACCGTCAAGTTTTACTGCAAAGCAGTCCGGTCAATAGGAATGTCTGTGCTCTGTTGTTACCAGAAAATCGATTCTACAGATCATATTTAATTTCATTTTCATCGATTTTGTCTAAAATCGATGTAGCTTTCAAACATTATGAATCGATTTGCTAGTACCCAATCTATTATTAGAATAATGTCCAGATGTTGGTACGTAAATGAGAATTTTATAATTTTATTATTGATTGTAACTTTATACAATTAAGATTAATACTTGATACCATCAAAATCAAATATATGGCAATAAAGCTTCTAAATTATCAAAGTCAAACAAAAAGAAAAAATGAAAATAATATTCCCAGTATGTACAATACCTATTTCCATTATTTAGGTAAAAAAAATTAGGCCGTTACTTAATTGCCACCAATACTATGAGATTTATTTAGTTATGTTATTGTGAGCCAGAAAGACAACATGGATGGTGTCTTTCTGACTAAAATATTTTTATTTATCTTAAAATATGATGTATATTTTCTTTTAATATAAATTGTTTATGCGAATTCGTTTTAAATCGTTTTGAAGAATTTGATCGTTTATAGGAACAATTTCCGGTACTGCCACTTCCCTACAACATCTTGATTTGTAAACGTGGTATTTGTAGCATGACCGGTGGTGCTGTCGCTTTCGCTCTGATAGGAAATTGTATTTCACTATCTTGTTGTCAGATATCTGACAGTTGAGTTGATGGATGTTATTCTCGACATTCAACTTATATTTTTATAATCTGTGGTAACACTTGTGATTTTTATGTAGTCTGTGGCATTGAGAGTTAAATATAGTCTGTAATTTTGACGTCTATAAATGGCGGTAAAAATTGAATTGGTGATAGAAGAATACAGTTTAAAAAATCTATGTTAGTATGGAAACAATTCAAACATAAGTTTTATATAATTAAAATTTACATTTATATATTTATTATACGGTAGGTACTTATTTCATTGTTAATACACAATATTATCTTTATTAAAATAGTTATGTAACATATAAGCAAAATTGATTGATGTATGTGATTTTGATTTCCAAAATAAAATAAATAAAGTAGCATTTTATATTTAGTATAATACATTATTACAACATACTTAGCCTACAGTTATGATCTATCTCTTTTACGTAGGATAATATTGTATGTATTTGAAATGCAGGTAAGGACCTAATTATGAAGGTAATAGGGGATTTGGAAACGGGTTTTCTAATGAGCGTCTTTATAATCTCATTTATTCCTTACAACTATTAATAATGACACACTGTTGTACCAAAGTTACATAGCTTAATGATAAATATTTTTATTATTACCATAATATTATTCGACGTATATTATATTAATGATAGTTTAAAAGTGTTACAGTGTTGATCCATTATGAGCAGGTTTGCTGGGAGACACGAAGACTGCCGGCGATTCTGTTAATTATTTAAAAAATCAGTAAAATAAAGTAACCTGATAAAATCTGACGTGGGTAAAATATTTATTTAAAGACATTATAAACACTATAAAAATGAATTAAATCTAGAATTTTCCTTAATTGTATGTTGCACGGGGTTCGTGTGGGGATTGCTAATTGCCAGCGGGATTTCGTTGAAGGTCAAGAAGATATATAAACGTTCAATCTGTTAATGGAATAGGTACAGTTTAACAGTAATTTAAGCAATCCAATAAGGGCACTAGCAACATTATACAAAATTAACTCAATAGAAAAAATGTAAACGGCATTTTACTTTTTAATGGTTTACGCAATTTCTTAACGTTATTTGACCGCTTGTAAGCAGTAGTACCAAAGCGCGTTACTTATAACAGTCCGTTGCACGTTTACTTACTTCCTATTAAATTTGCAACGCTCTGAATAGAGCTGCGAGTGGGGCCACAAAACTGTTCATTTCCGGCCCGACAGCGAAGAGGTTATGATATTTCCTCGTAGCCGCAGCTTCTGACGCATCATGTTAAGGGTGTAGGACAATACAATACGGTACGGGATGCCAGGGTGGATCACCAAACATGTAAAAACCCTTATGGTGAGGTAAAACGACGCAACCTTGGAGTTGCGGCTGTCAGCGCTATGAAAACATGTTCGGCAATCATGTTTTATGGGGTTCAATTAATGAAGGTACACGGTGGCCGATGTTTATGGCATGACGATGGCGGATCGTCGTGGGCTCCGTGTGTTGATGGTCGGCGGTCGGCTGGCGGGCACCGCTGAGGCGGGTGATGGCGATCGATAGGGCGGGCGCGGCGCTGCAGTCGGCTGAGCGCTCGACGCGAGACGCCGACCTCGCCTCCTAACATTACGGCGACCGCCCGCGCGGCGATTACACGCGAACATGCGCGGCGACCGCGCCGCCCGTGATACGCGCCACAATAAAGATCACGAAAACTTAAAGTCCTCTCTAAAAAAAGGGAATAAACCCAAAAAGCATAGGGTTATATTTGATGAGAGCGCAAATGAATTTTTCGAGGCCGATTATATTATTGTAGTCCGCGACGAGTGCGGCTACTCAGATGAAGGGGAGAATGAGGAATGCTCGGGATGCGGCGCGTGCGAGCATTACCAGGAGCCGGAGCCGGGCGCGCTCAGCCCGCCGGAGGGGTACAAGGACCTGGGGCTTTTCAACCGAGACGGTACGCTGCGGGAGCAGGCCTGGTGGGAAGCCGGGGACGTGGTGCTGGTTGGCGAGCGCTCCGGTACCGTGTTCACGCCGCAACACCTGCAGCTGCTGCGGCGGCTGCAGCGCGAGCGTATGCTGCGCTCCACCATCTGTGCTGACTGCGATGCCCACGCCGCTCTGCACCAGCCTCTTGGTGAGTCATCTATGGCAAGGACGAACTCATGCCCATGTCGCCTATCAGGTTTCTCATTCACGAGGCTTTGCGTTCTTCAACTGTCCGCAAACGTGGCATGAGGTTGAAACCTTACAAATTCATATGCCCGATACTTGTAAATACATGTTTTTGTTTTCAGTTCGATCCTTGTTTAAAATAAGACGAGCTACATTGTTTCTTAAGGGTTGCAGCTGCGGAGCGAATGGTTGCCTGGCGAAAATATTGTATCCTTATAAAATTCTCAATATGTTCCGATTACTATGTTAAGCAGAAGCGAAAATACATAAAACAGCGTTTGTAGTGTGTACTTTGTACCAAATCACAATTTAACCACCTCGTTATTAGAGCAAGTGACGCAAGTGGCGTCATGTTTCAAAACAGACCGGAATCTTTTGTTCTCATCTCAAGTGGGGACACTCGATCTTTCCCTTTTTTTAGCGCTCGAGCAAGAATTTTTCAACCACACTTTCGAATAGCCGCCAAATTCCATGACAAAGCCACGTTAAGTAAAATTAAATCAAAACGAAATGTCTAATTTCTAAATTCGAAAGTTACTGTAGAGTGCAATTAAAACAATAAAACGTCTAAATTAAACAAGACAATGATGACATCAGAGCGCGGCCTTTAAAACCTTAACGCTTGAAACAAAAGCAGCAGCCAGCACGATTTCCATTCGTAATTGCAAATCGGCAATAACACCTAGTTACAATTCGCGTCATTAATACTTTATTGTGCCAATTATCGCATCAGTTTTCATGCTAAATAATTCATGTTCAATTTTAATACTCAGGAATTGACGGCTGTTACTGGTCGCTGTATAAATTTTATTTGAGTATGGGTAGGTATAGTTCAATTATTAATGCCAATTGTTGGTCGAAATTCTTGCGGACAAGCTAAGATATAAATAGTAAGATCATGTAGATAAACTAAAACAAGTATGCGTGCGTCAGTCTCCGTCAATTCTCATAATACCTAATACTGTCTAAGAACAACAGCACCTATTTTAGAAAAATAAAATAACCATTACTTATTGAAGTCATGAGCGGTGTCAACGTAAATATCTTTGAAGTTGTTGACCTGTGTAGACAAATAGAATCCTTACTGAATTTTGAAACGTCAAAACAGTTTATAGACATCATCTTTAAGAAATCTCCGAATCCATCACAATTTGCGGCCATAAGATTTAAATTATTCACTATTGTGAAACATCGCGAAATTCAAGTTGTTTTACTTACAGTTAACGGATAATATGAATACACATTCGAACTCATTAAATACACATAGCCTTAGTAAAGTATAGCTTATTACTTTGTCCTTACGATTTGAAGGAACCTAAGAACTCCTTTAATCATTCAAAATTCATATTGTGTAATGTAGGTTTTAGACTTGCCATTTCGAAGTCCATTTACGAAGAGCGGTGGCCAACAAATTCTGTTTCGCGTCGTGAGATACTCCGTAATGTGACCTTCAACGCGTGTCCTTGCCGACCCGAAACAAAGTACAAATTCCACTCACATGCTCTGTTTTACGTAACAGACATTTTTGATAATTTCACTCTTCTTAATCGTATTCTTCAACACTTCACTTGGAGGTCGAGTCCGTCTTGATTCTCCTTGACAGAGTCCATGACGAGCTGTTTGCATACCCCACGTCTTCGGCTTTCCTTAAGGCTGTGGTAAAAGGAAGTGTTGCGATAGTTTTTGTTTGATCAGACCAGCCGCCCAGCCGGTAGATCGCCCACGTCGTGTTCTACCGTCGGCTGTCCCTACTACTAGTTTGTCGAAGTTATCTGGCTATCTTAGGCAATGAGACCAAATAACTTGAACTCGTTCGCATTATATTGTCACTACAAACAGTAAAATAACAATAAAATGTAATGTTGGGGCGACACTTAATAAAATAAATACTCTGATAGATTAAACGCCTCAGGCCATTCATAAATATAGCGATAACTCGTAGTCAAAGATATGTAAATGTGATTGATTATGAATGGCATTCAACTTGAGCGCCGTCTCAATGTAATACGTTCAATGTATTGAGATGTGCGTATTTTGTAACCAATCATATTTAACTACGGTTTAATAAAGAAAGATAAATATTTTAAAGACAAAAAAACGATATTAACGAACTAACATAAAGTTCTTTAATATCGTCTAACATAAAACATTTATATTCAGAGTTTTATCTTCTCCCAAAACATTTTAGGTAAGAAAGCAAACAATGTTTGTCAGTAATGTAACAACTTCAACGTAATAGCGAGGTATTAAAACATAAATACAACATAATCATTTGAACACGCATTAAAGTTTGCGCGGTATTCGTATATTAGGTGCGGGGATAGGTACTTAGGCGATCTTCCGTCAAGAAAATATTAAATGCAAATACAACTAATCAAAAATACGTCGAGAAATTCACATTAAAACGTAGACGGACTTTACAAGTATAAGTCAATAAATAAATAGTAAGCATCTCATTTATTACTAAAGGTACGAAAATAAATCTTCCAAAACTTTTGCTCGCAAAAAGAAAATTTGAAATCAATAAATTACCCACCTTTGAGTTCTGAAATACAAAGAAATATAGCATGCGCATATTATATTTTAGATGAAAGCGGACAATAAAGGAAAATACAATGTAACCACTGGAATTGAACCAATGATGTTTCTACATTGTCATTCGTAAACACAGCAGACTATCTTGCATTTACTACCGCCGCAACAATTTCTGTATCCAAGAACATCACGTATTTCACGATACCGAGCGAGCCTTGGAGCATTGATCTGTATTTAACCAGCATCAATAATCAAAATTAGAAAGATACGAGTTTGAATCACACAATAGGTTCTATGATACCATCCGAAATTTTGCAATATATCAACAATAGTTATAATTTTTCGCGTTATATCTAAATTACATTCACAGTCTAATGCTGTTGAATCAGCTGACATATAAAATTACTGCTTTGAAATAAATAGCAGCTGCAATAAGTAGCATCCAATATTTTGTTAGTACACCCGCTAATGTATAATAACTGTAAGAAATACAATTGCACATTAACTACACAGTATTTTCTAAAGGAAGAAATAAATTATAACGGCTTGCTTTAATGTTTGTTAGGCTCTGTTAGTTACACCAAACACGGATAATTAAAAGTAGGGTAATCCTTCTCTTTTATTTCTTCTATTTCTTAACAGGTTTTTCGTTGCCTGAAACTTACAGAAACCTTCTTCATCTGTTACCTTGTAGAGTCTTCACAATTTTGTTTTTTGCTTTGAATGACGAGACGAGCGTGTCGTTCGCCTGATGGTAAGCGATACGACCGCCCATAAACAATAGACACCATCCAACACCTTGAATTACAAAGTATTGTTTGGTATTCCACTGCGCTCGCCATGAGAAGTTAAATTTTATAATGTCCATTAGTTACACAGTTACCATAGATCTCATTGGATCGTAGATTCAGATTTGTTTCTGTCTACCCCTCGCTGTGAAACTGTTAATAAAAACAGACATCCTTAAAGAACTCAGATATAAATTTAATTTTGCCTTACCCGTTAGGAGCACCGAATTACAAAATGTGTTTATCACCAAACACCGTACAAGTAATATATATCTACATAATTGTTTTAATCATATTAATATTGAAATATAAACCAATTGTGTTCCAAAAGGAAAAATACACAAGCGGCCAGACAAAAAAAATAATCAAGTATTTCTTTAAGTTATTTACAAAATGTGTTGTGCTAGAGCCATGGCGTCCATGTGGGTGGACAACAAGATAATTCACTTACTTAATTAGCAATGAAAATAGAAATACTAATTATAGCAAGATTACAATCAGAAATATTAATAGATTACTTTATTATATTAAAATTCCTACATCAAATACTAATACTGAAAGACGAATACTCCATATCTTCAGTTCGATAATTTTATATCTACGATTTTCAGAACTATACAGTATTGGACATATTGGACGTCCTAACTGCCCTTTCGAACACGTATCGTCTCAACGAGCTATCCAATCGGGTAAATACAGCAGAATTCTACAAAGGAAATCGAATTATTTCCCAAGCATAAATCTAAAATACGTTTCTTAGAAAGACGTAATTAAATAAAAACTTACAAAGGCATTATTCCCGCAATCGTAAAGATATTATGTTCTGGGGTGTCGTCAGTTCCAGTGCTTGATAATATTACCGTCATAATAAAATAAAAGGTTTATCGTGAAACTAACGCGTTACTTGTTTACAAGAAACCTGTTTTAAAAACCTGGTTGTGTTCAGGAACCTTCAAAACAGTTTTATTCGAAACGCATGATGTTTTCTGTGTGTAAGAATATGTTTTTAGTGTATATTTTGGCGCTTTGCTACATCGGTTACCATCCGTACATCGAGGGCTAGAAAAAACAATAGTTATTAACATTCTATAAAGATCAGTAGAAGTTAAAAATGATATTACTTATAAGACCATATTAAGAACGGTATGCGTCGGATTGGATGCACTGCACTGCACTCTTAACTCAATTCGATGTACTTACGAAATTCTAACAAATTATAAAGTTCTTCTCCAAGTCATGAATATCTTAGTAAACAAAATTTTATATTTGCGTCCCACACGCCTTAACGGAATTGAAATGCACACGTTACATTCATGGAATTAAAGCTTTAATAATGTTTGCTTATTAATATTAAAATATCACGTTTTAATTTGTATTTTGTTGATATTTATAAACAGAAGTGACGCTATGAATTACGACGTGTCGAGCGAACCGACAAAGGCTTACTCACACTGTGTTGTACAAAAATATCAAATTTGAATCTACTATTCAAATGTGATATTTTTATAAGACAGTTTAGCACAGATAAGACAGCCAATTATATAAGACTAAGTATTTTTATAAATCATTATCAACAATTAGCAAAAAAGTGATACAGTTTTCATCTAATTCGGTGCTATCTTATACTTAAAACTAGTCTTGTAAATCTGATTCCCAGAGACCCATATTCCGCTCCGTCATTAGGCTGATATTATCCGAGAGCTGCAGACGGCTTGCATAGGTTCAAGGTCAGCACGAAATACTAAATTATTTTCGAATAAACATCCTATTCCATGGGGTATTCCGATTTCATAAGCTTAATTCGGATCAATGCCAATATTTGAACCAATGAACACATCATTAGCATGTCTACAAACCTGCTTCTCATTGGTCCATTTTCAAAATAGAGATGGTTTATTCAAATCGACCGATAAAAATAGATAAGAACTTAAAATACACCTTTTTGCCGGGTAATAAATTAATCCTCATATGAATGCACGTGATTGATAATCTTTTTAAAGAGTGAATGAATATGACTGAACATATTCCATTTACCGGAAATCACTCACGTCGATGAATTTATTTATAACGCTTTTAATCTCAATGTAGGTGACCTATTTTTTTTATTATGTTTTTAAGCATAAATCAATGGTGTTGCGAGCGAGCAGCTGGCTTGAAGGTAAACGATTGGATTCATAATATAACCCGTAGATTTGAATTACAATGCACGCGTCAGCTAGAGGTTTTTACCTCATTACTTAGAGACAATGTCTATAAAACGGAACTGCAATATTATTAAATACTCTTCCAAAGACGTGTACCATTTTGACATTGATTGAATAAATTAAACTAAAGACTCGTCTTTACTTCTACTCACATTGTGCCAAAAATTATCCACGAATGACAAATATGTTTAACAAAAATCCCAGTGTTACTTTTGTGACTTTTTGATCATTTTGTAGTCTAGTGCGAATGTGGCGTATTCGTGAGTATATTTCTGACTGAAGGTGTAATGTTGCCGCTGCGACAACTTCTATTCAGTAATTGAGTATAGTGAGTGACAAGCGAATAAAATTAACTTGACTAACACCTTATTATTTTACAGCTACTGATACAGTGAGTTATTGTAAAGTATATTTTTTTAAGTAAGCGGTTTCATTTAGTAACCTAAAGCCAAAATGATCATGTATAAGAAGTTACCAATATTTATTTCTAAAAGTCTAAAGTTTGCCATTGGAAAATATTTGTCAATATTTACTTGTTACATAAAGCGTGTATCACACGAGCGCTTTCCGCAAAAGTGTCGAGCAACGGAATAAGCGCCGCAATACCGCAGCGCATTCCAGGTCCACCGACAGGCTAGTCGACATGGACGCTTACTTTTAGACCTAGATCTCTTAAATGTTCTATTCGCTTTGAAGTAACAGTTTAACACTATCATGAGTGTAAATATAGTTAAAGATTTCCAGCAAAAAGTTTCAATGACAGTAAAATATCACTAATTAAAGGAAAAAAAGACCTTACGTCCACCGTTTTTGCGTAAAGTGGGTAGAATTGACATACTTTCATAATTCAAATTATTATAAGGCACCATCTCGCGTTGATTTCTTTCGCTGTAAAAGCGACCAATAACTTAATTTTTAAATTCATGTTTTACGGGATCAAACCCAAGGCTTGCTTTTTACACAATATCATTCCATTCCTGCCCGGTTATCGCGATTATATTTTACTACAGCAAAAATATCGGATACTCTTCATGCTCCGTTTAAGTAAATAACTCTTATACAATATTTAGTTCTAAATAAATCACTTTACTTAGAATAAACGTAACATTTATTAAACGTAGGTAAACAAAAACAACTAATACAGAACAATAGCTACTATAAAAGTAAAAGCATTGACATACAGTCATATACAAACGGCAGCGAGAGTAAAAAATGCATCTAAAATCTCGTTTTGATATTTAAAACATCAAACTAAAATGTTAACGGTTTGAATATTTTACCAATAGAGTTACGGAATATACGAAAAAATCGAAATTTGAATATACGTAACCCGCGAAAATTCAAAATTTGCGATACTTTTTGAACACACTATGTATGCCATGAGCATCGACGAGTAATGAAATTCTTCTTTGGAAGAGATTTAATAGTGTCTTTAAATTATCCGCGCTGTTTTGAAAATTCAAAAGGATCCCAACACACAACTGATGCTAAAATAAAAGACCTGAGAACGCCCACAATATGCCACGCGACGGCAGCGCGGCAGTCGCGCTTGTTTAATTTGTATGTATGCCTAGCTGCACGAATGCAGCGCTGCTGCCGCGATGCTAAATTGGTGGCGCCTTAAAATCTAAATAAAGCTCTTTAATTTCTGCCTACAGGACATAAATTGTCAGTTATTTATTAGGTTAGAAAGTCAAGAACACATTTCTAATAAATGCACCATACGTTTTCTAATATAATATTTATTATACAAAAATAAGTAATAATTTATAGTGGGCTAGCGTGGCGGTCGCAAAGTTATCTTTTCACATTACTGTCTTTAGTACTGACGGTGATACACTCTGCAGGGCAGAATTTTAAGGCATCTAGGCACGGCAAGTGAAAAGACCAGGACCTAAGTATAAATACAGGGTCCACAAAGTGTCGACCAACACGATGAATTGAACTCTCGATAATCGTAGAATTTCCTTATAATTTAATTTTAATTGGCTGTACATCGGCTTGTCCTAAAATACGAGACATTTAATCCCTTAGAATGTCGCATACAGCATGACACGAAGGTGCATGTCGTTCGAATGTGATTGGTCGAGAGACTGACACGTGACTCACCCCTTAGTTTCTCGACCAATCAGACGGCACGGACGTTGTTTTGCAACATCCTAGAGGGGCGGAACAAGCGAAAGCTTTTTTCTATTTATACGGTTGTCGATATTCAGGGTATTCCAAAAAATATTGGTACCTTTTCAAATATCAGTTTTCCAACCTGCAATGTAGTTGACACCATTGACATAAATTGTGTATCCCACAAGTAGTAATGCAGTTATACCTGACGGATAGCATCGGTCTCATTCAGTATCGTACACAATAAGATCAAGCTTCATTGGAGGCGTCTATTCTTAGAGGATGCATCCCTGCACTGAATTATTTGGACATCAATAACCAGATTACGGTCAATATCTGTCTCTACAGTTTCTGGTGAACTGTCTTGAACTAAGGTATTCGGTGGTGTTTACCATCCTAGAAAATTGCCTACTGTACTAAATACTATTGTTTGTAATTCTCACGTCTCTAACATTGTTAACAGTAGTTGGCATAGGAAAATGACTTTAATATGAATAGATCTACAATAAAAGTCTTAACACTGCCTGAGTTATAATGAAGTTTTAAAGTTAGCTAAGAATTGTGGCATATCAATTTCAACCGTTAGGGAGTTAAAATTTATGAGGAACGTAAATAGATGTTAGGAATATATGGATCGCGAAGCACTTAATTAATAAATACAGAATGAGATTATTTGAATATCTATATAATGACCATTGTATGTCTACTACTATATTCAGAATTTAATTATGTTCAGCGTCATTTGACGGCAAAGGAAGGAGCAGTACACGGTCTAGCTGTGATAAACGTATAATATAATATAACATCTATTTATCATAATCTAATAAGATGGCTTTCTATTTTATTTCCCAGTTATTTATGTTAAAAAGTTCAGTATAAAGTCTATAATGGCATGCTCTAATGATCGCAGACGGTTGCGGTGAAAGATTCGTGCTAATGGGAATATCACCTAGCAACCTACATTACTCAAGCGTTGTGTTGTCACATTGTTTTATAAATATTATGTAATTGGAGTCTGCGTATGATATTATTAACTCTTCTCAAATAAATTTCATAACGCTCCAACCTCAAATTCAATATTTAATGTTGCTAACGAGTTATATGTTCATACATAAATGTGTTTTAAATACCTACTTATTATTGGTAAATGATTAATTATACCGAATGACCACGTTAAAGCCGCA
Organism: Manduca sexta; assembly: GCF_014839805.1. Lineage (NCBI taxonomy): Eukaryota > Metazoa > Arthropoda > Insecta > Lepidoptera > Sphingidae > Manduca > Manduca sexta. The sequence continues at coordinate 1,748,018 of NC_051141.1, read as the reverse complement.
TTAAATATGCTGTTTCGTTTTACCATTAATGTAAAAGGATTAATTTGAATATGGGTAATTTATGATATTCCACAAAATTTGAGTAGCTACGTGGTAAATATGATCGATAATATTTGGGATGTTTCGGTTAAAATCAATATATTGGACGTAAGATTATAGATGATCAGTCTAACAAGTTTATTGACTGAGTCGGATAAGCTTAATTCAATTCGACAGTCGCAAATTCAGATATCTCTGTAAATACGGTATTTAATAACAGTTATTTAATGTTCTAGTTAGCAAAGACGCCCACTGATAGAACCGTTTCTAATTTCTATGAAAATTTAGATTCCAAACAGAATAATGTTAAAACATACAGTGTTAATAAATTACCAGAAACCAGTAATAAATTTGGACATATAATCGATTTAGTATCAGTAATTATGAAAATATTTAAGTTCTAAGCGATTATTTTGAATACTGGAAAACTGTGCGGTTAATACACGTATCTCTTTAAAGGAAATATGGTGCTGGGAGGAAGATACTAAACATTGTAATATTTTTGATTGAAAAGCAACCAACGTACACATAGAGACAGTGGCGTAGCGTGGACTAATATAGAGGTGGGCGCAGTCGCATCAACGAAGCCCCTTTTATTTCCTTCCTAAGATTCACCTAATAAATGTATTTTACCAAACATGTTTTGGCACGACATACCTATTTATAATAGTGAGAAAATATAAATGTGAGGTGGGGGAATATTGTAAAAATCGCACTTAAAGAGGTCCCGCGAGGCCCCTTTAAGTGCGACGCCGTGGGCAAGGACCCTAGCTACGCCACTGCAGAGAAAAAAATCTGCTATAGGAGCACGATCCATGAAAATAATTCTTTAGACAGTTTGTGTACCACAGTCCATACTGTAAGACAGGCTAGCATTATTGTAGCCATTCGATGGATTTGACTAACACGTTCGACATTTTATTTAGACTAAATTGCACTTATCTCCTCAACAGAGGCAGGAAAACCTAGTGATACCGATACTTACTCAGAGTAGAAACATTTCACTTACTCAAAACTTTGTTGATCTCGTAGTTTTATTGTTCGCAAACAGTAGTCTCGCATTCAAGACATCTAGGATCTGAAACAAAACAATTAGAAAGTGCTTTTAGATTGATCTTGATGTTTAGTCTATTTTAACGATACCTTGTTGGCAATTACTAGACAAGCTGGTGAGTTTAGCTTTGTTCTCCAATCCGGGATTAAAATCTGAAATACGACGTAAAACATATTAAACAGTAAAATCAGGTAAAATGGATAAAGAATTCGTCAGTTATATATATTTTGGAAGATATTGTGACGCTGAGTTCGATTAGATATTTGGAAGGAAGGGAGAAATAGAAACAGTGTACAACATAGCCGAAGCATTTTTAAGGAGGCTGAAGAAATGGGCATTGAAGAAGGCGGGTTAAGTTGGGAGGAAGATTTTTTTTATTGGCATAGACTCCAATCACTTGGAAGGCTCCAGCTTTTCAATTACGTTTACCATGTAAGACCAGTACTACTAACAAAAACAACATACAAAAATAGGCCGCTGTCATTGATAACACCAATAAAAAAAATCGAAATAAAGATTCTCACAAAACAGCTGATATCAATGAGCTCCTAATATATTTATTTCAGAAACTAATGCAAGCTGAATGTTCTACAATGTTGATACCAAGAAAATTAGTATAAATAATTTCAGATATTTCAAACAATCCGACAAATCTCGTTGCATTATAGTTGATTTTAAAATTGGCCAGTTGCATAAGCTATCTACAAGTATAATTGAATTTGCAATTTAGATTTTGCCAGTCAACAGTAGTCGCCGTTCGCTATACGGCTTCACTGCAACAATTGGTACCGACAGGTTATTGAACTCTCAGCAGGTGACTGGGGGAGTGATTTAGGTGATCAATCACCCCCTGCGATCTCACATGTAGTTGGCTGTTTATTTTCGTCGCCTTAGCCTAATGGTAGACGATGAACAAATTATGTTTGGTATTTTTTATTACATTTATTTATAATTTAGTGTTCATTTATTTGTACTTTCTTGTTTTCTAATATAGGCGATGGCAATTTTGTAGTATTCAATGATTTAGGTTCTTCTGGGACTTTGATAACATAGGGAAATAAAGAAAAGCATGTTTTAAAACGTCAGTCCTTACCGTTTGTTGTTGGTCTTAACTTTAATACGAAATATTGCTCCGGCGTCAACTAAAGTAACATTGCAATTTTTATACCCGTTGTTTTCAAGGGTATTTTTGATAACAAACGGAGTTTAGGATCCGTTCGTTTGGGTACTGTTTCACAACTTTATTATCACTTAATTGAGCATAGATAAGACTCTGACTTTTATATTTGGTCGGTTTATATGTATATATGACGCATTTATTCAGAAGTTGTGAAACAGGCCTGTAGATTATATAAAAAAAATAGTATATAATATTATCAGAATGTTGAGATTTTGACAAGGACAACCAAGGTTACCCTAGCTCATTTTGGCAGAGACAAAGTGCTATAACATGGCGTTGTATGTTTCTAATAAATATTATTCATATTCCGAATCCAGTATCAAATCCACAAACCAGCAAAGTCAAAAGAACTCCGACATCATCAAATCGATCGACCGGAGACTTGCAAAAAGTCGCTATCGTAGATTTCCAGCCAGGTACAAATAAAACTAAGTATTATATACACAACTCAATAAACTGCGGTAATGGGTAAACGATTGCCTTTGAGAAGCGAGTCAAATAAAAATAGACTAAAGCGGTATTGATGCCGAGTGTTGCAATTCTGATACCTTGTTTATGAAACGGTGCTTGTTATTAATTAAATGGTTTTTTATTTCGCTTTTCTTTTATCGTTTATAAAGGTGCGAGGTGCTAATTGGTGTAAAGCAGCATCTTTTCGCTGCACATTTCTTTATGCTATGAATTTATTGCTTGGTAAATAAAATATAAATTTTATTTAATTCAAGCAAATTGTTTGAATGACGTTACATGATAAAATTATTTCTTATTCAACTCGTTATTTAATTTTCCTGAATAATTCTAGTGATTAAATTCCAAAATTATTACTCGATACTTTCTCTAAGATACTTCGTTAGCAGAAAACTGGTGATTTTCATGATACTAAAATAAAACCTAACCAAAACTGATTTAGAATTGTCGTTCATTTGCGCAAATTATATTAATCTTAAGCGGCCATAGCCTAGTTGGTGTGGAACGGACTGTCGAGACGAATGTCCGCAGGTTTAAAACCCAAGGCCATGCACCTCTGACTTTTCTAAAAAAATATGTGTATATTCTTTGTGAATTATCGCTTGCTTTAACGGTGAAGGAAAACGTTTTGGGGAAACCTGCACATCTGAGAAGTTCTCTATAGGAATTTCGAGGGTGTGTGAAGTCTACCAATCCGCACTAGGCCAGCGTGGTGGACTAAGGCCTAATGCCTCTCAGTAGTAGATATAATACAGGGCTTAAATTATATTATTATTTATTATTAATTTTTGACCATAAATAACACAAGATAATTGCCTATTCCTTACGCAAACATATTAAGTATGAAACCGTTTCATAATATTTATAGATTAAATTAGTCAAAATTAGAAATTGGACGACTGTCTTAAGTAGCGTGCATTTTATGTAATCAATTCGTCAATGGTCTTTCATATCCGGAGAGCATAGCGACCGCGTCTTTTAGTAATAAATTTAATTATATTTTTATTAGCCTGTAAATAGCTCACAGATTGGCTAATATTTTATTAAAAATATGTCTGAAAAGAGAAATTTAAATGTTGAATGGATATCGTTACCTTCGGAAAGTAATAAAACAGCTTTATCACCTTATTTTCACTTGAAATTATTTTGTTAATTGGCTGATTGACTGTTAGTTAGGTATATATGTACAACGTATAGCTGCAGTTGTCTGTATGTTAGCAGTTAGCTTCCTTAAGCAATGTAAGCGACCACATTTTTTTGAAACATACTTTCATGTTTAAACTCATTGAGCAGGTACTACCAGGCTGAATTGCGTAACATATTAAACCATTTAAATGTAGGTGCCTTGAGTTTTTAAAACGTAAACGGCAATACATTTATTTATCTAATGACTTGATAATAATTCGAAGGACAGTTCACGTCAGTTACAATAAACATTGCTAGCTTCACGTCATTAGACAATTCGCAGTTTTCTGTCCTTATTTATTAATATACTTTGGACTTATATTTACATTTGATGATTAAAAACATACATACATATTGGAAATAAAATGCCTATTTATTTTCTTAGTTTTAGTATTTTTAATCTGATATCTCTGATACAGCATAAATAGGACAACGTTGTGAGAAAAGCCAAAATAAATCTATACCTATATCTTTCAAATCTTATTAGCTACGATTTATTGCTTAAAAATACTTAAAGAAGAGGATCATTTCATTTGCACTGACGATTACGCTTCAAGTCCAATAGGGCGTGGTATTTAATATTTATAAGTCAAATTTGAGTTTGCCGAGACACGCAGGCGCGGTATACCCCTACCCATGCGCCAAAGGGCCTAAAGTACCCGAGCAACTAGTAACAGAGGCCTACTGAGGCAAATCGTTGACGGGTTGATTGTACCCGTTAAACGAAAGGTCATATTCAGGGTTATCTAACTGATCAGCATGTTTTGATTTCTAGTTTGATATATATAGTTTGAAAACACAGCTATTAGATGACATTTTCGTTTGATTGAATTTCGAATACAGTGAAATTGGTCCGTTTCTGACTTTTATGGAGCAGCATTATTTTGCGCTATAGCCTTTTTTATTTCGGACAAGGGCTCTTCAGCGATCGGAACTGCGAGTAAGAGAAGTCGTGATGCTTGCCATTGGGCGAACGGATTGTTTGTTTCACTATTTAGTTGAAAAATATATACAATCGGCTTATCATTCAATTTTATACCATGATGTCATACTACTATTGAACACTAGGTGTTGTTTATGGCTTGTTATTTATTTGTTTAAACACTATATATAAAGACGGACTTACGACTATCGACAGCTCACGACGGTTTCTCTCACGTGAAAACCTTTCTTAAAAATACAACTTTGTATGTTTTCGGAATTAGCTTAGTTAATTCGGCATAAGATGTGACCGACCTTCAAGGCAAATTTCATTGAAATTCGGTTAATAGTTCCAGAGTTTATTGCTTACAAACATATCTTAACATTTTAATAAGGACTAGAGCGCAAGAGGGCGTCTAAAGCGCTCGTACAAAGGTTCGGTTTTCCTGAAGAAAACGACGAGTGCGTCAGGCTGCTAGTAAGTTGTCATGCAGAAAAAGTAAGTATTCTATCGGCTATGTGGCTGACGTAACGACGACGCTGACCTAATAGGGAATTAGGTACTAGATGGCGTCATATTAATGGAGTAGAGTTTTATGTTAATTCAAATAATTTATTCTGTAAATGGGACGTAAGTTCGGACATTTTAGCTAACTATGCCTCACACCTTTAGACACGTCTAGACATTTTAGCTAACTACGCGTGAAATCCTAGATGCCTAAGGTAATTGCATCTAATAAGGGCCGGGTTTTTGGAAATCCTTATAAATCAATTTTGGGAAGTGAATTGCTATGTAAGACATTATGATCAAATAAACCGTTTTTATGTGAAGAGTATACATTGTACAAAAACAAGGCAGCAGTGGCCAGTTGCTTACAAAAAAAGTTCTTTAAAAGTTTGTCTATAGTCTTTATTGGGCACTGGCGCTCTAAATAAGGTCCATAATTGAACTGCAGGCACTTAGGCATTATATTCCAGAAAAATCACATCTTAAGAAAGCATTGGTTTTAAACTACCATTAAGTTCGTGGATTTCGTATAATGAAAAGGAAATTATTATAAATTAGTGTCGTGGGCCTTATAAAGTATTAGGAAATGTATATATGAAACAACTATTTTATTTTCGAGTTATAGATGAAACAAATTGTAGTTTTATGTTATTTTTTATTGATTCTAGCTAAGAAAATCATAAAATGTACTAATCAATCAGTTTTTTCTGTTTTTGTCTTTGGACCTTATTGGGTATTACACTTCTTTACTCACAATCTGGACCATATTAAGTGCTTGAAAATAACAAATATGAGAACCACTGCACCTAGTAACCTAAAGATTAAAAATAAATATGCATATATATTTTTATTGTACTTATATATTTTCTGCTTGGTTATCAACATAAATGTAATTAAAACAAACTTAAATAACTTAAACAATGGCAACGCTACACTTATAATTTGTTCATCAAATAACTAAAAACTAAATTAAAGTTGTTAGAGAACATAATATATAATAATAATTATTATCATTTATAGCGGCGATAGCCTAGTTGGGTGTGGAATTGACTGCCGAGACGAATGTCCGCAGGTTCAAATCCCAAGGGCACACACCTCTGACTTTTCTAAAAAATCATGCGTGTATTCTTTGTGAATTTATCGTTCGCTTTAACGGTGAAGGAAAACATCGTGAGGAAAACTGCACATCTGAGAAGTTCTCTATAGGAATTTCGAAGGTGTGTGAAGTCTACCAATCCGCACTAGGCCAGCGTGGTGGACTAAGGCCTAATCCCTCTCAGTAGTAGAGGAGGCCCGTGCTCAGCAGTGGGCAAGTATATAATACAGGGCTGATATTATTATTACTTCTTTGTATTTTTTGGCTTGGACCGTATGTTTCAGTTTAATTTTTTTGCTTGGATTTGATTCTATCTGGTTTAATCGTAAGAACTTTAGGCGACTTCTCTTGCCTTTAATTTTTGACCATTATAATTTTTAGTATTGTTATAATTTTTAGTCTGGCAGGGCTTTTTGTATTATTGCTTGACTTTTTTTTTTAATAAATCTTTGGTTATTTTCAGTCTGACGTAATTTAATGCTTTTCGTCTCAGCTTTGCCTTAGTTAGAAACTCTTTAAAAGTTGACTCTTGAATATCAGATCGTTTTTTATTATTCTGATAGTGGCATGACGTCATCAAAGCTTTTCTTCCCATTTTCATCACCACGCTTCCAGATTTTATATGATTCTTCAATGTTCGCCGTGGTATATTGTAGTTTATAGCTGTTGCACATTCAGATATTTCGTTGTTTTTTATATCATCCTGAAAATCAGTTTGAGACCATCCTGCGCCCCATTTTCTATTTTGCAAAGGTTCTATTCTTGCCTTTACTAAAAACAATATACTTATATGAATGGATGAACAATCATTAAAATAAAATGAAAAAATATTTTTGACAAAAGGTAGGTATTGTTAATTTGCGTAAATAAAATTATATAAAACTTGAAAGCGAAAAAATCCAAAGCAAAAAAGATGTTAAGACAAGTGGTTTTTTTTGTGTGCATAGTGTACTGAACTGTCATGTGCTTATTTGCACTTATATAAATAACTGATCATGCTTATTTTAAAAATAATTACCCCTAATAAAGTCCGGCTCTTATTGGGCCGAAAAAAGTGGACCTACATAGGCACTTAGATATGTCCTGAAAAAACCAAACAAAATCGAGATAAAAAAGCAATAACTTTGGTAACTTACCTTGCCAATCCATGTTCTGAAAGTATGTTAACATTACTATTTCAGAATTATGACAAAACGACAGGGTTTTATTACTAAAACACAGAAAATGGAATCAGAACTTTTATAAATTGAGATACTTTGACCGCCTCTGAGGCTACACACAGTGCCACTGACAAAATGGTCGGCACGAAAGCAATGAACGTCGGTGCACTTTTGTGATTGGTTACTGGGGAGGCGACGCGCGGTATCCGTTTTAATTTAAGTATTAACTGCGTAAAGTTTGAAAAGATGGACCTTATTTGGAACCGGCCCTTTTTAGACGCACCTACCTTATTATTAGAAATAAGTACCAACAAACTCGACTTTATGTTTATATTTTTACAGTACGTTTTAACTTACTTTAACATAAATTATATCTGTTATATTATAGACTAAAATATTTGTAATAGATACGTAAAAGCAAATAGGTTTAAAAAGACAACATGACAAAAATGAATATAAGGTTGGCTTTTAAAAAATCTGCTGGATCAACAGAAGTAAAAGGATCAATAAAGCACTAAACACAATTATTAAGATCGACGTGTCTGTCATCAGAAGAAGCGGCGCGGCGGCGTCAAGAAATTCGATCATTCCAGATGAAATTCAAATTTCCTGAGCGAAATAGCAGACGAGATCCTAAGAGCTCTTACCTTGCGCTGAGTAAAAGCGAATTATTTCATAAACCCGGATGTTTAAGTTCAAACAAGTTCCTCAGACTCAAGATTAAAGAGTTTAAAAATAAATCTGGGTATAATATTGAAGTGTGTTGGCAATTAGAATATATTGTTTAGGTATTGCTAACGATACACATCGGGCCATGGCCTTTATATAAATACGTGTACAATAATTTTACTTTTAAAAAATTATGAGTCTCGTCATTACATACAAAGAGTTTAAAATATTAAAATTAAAAAATGTTCAAAACTTAGACATCAAACTATGTCAAAATTTAAATAACGTTTACAATTGGAGGACATTTTAATCGCGTTTATAGCAACACTCGCGTTCAAAACAGCTGGGAACGCGAAAAATAAAACCTACGTCAGTGACTCATTATCTCAGAACAATTACACTCGGTCGCTTGCCTTTGTGTTGGTGTTATTAGAAAATAGACAAACCGCTGTGGACATACCCGTGTTTGCTTTTATGTTTTATAGCGCCTCGGTAAAGAACAAAAAATTTATGATTTTTTACTGATAATAATGATAACATGTTTGTGAAAAGATGTGCATTGCTTATCTTAAAATAGGCAGTTGAATACAATATAATACTATACCATCCAAAATTTGGAATCACACTGCGTGGTATTCCACTGCGCTCATAATCCGAAGACATAAGATGTTAGGTCTCACAATGTCCAAAAATGCCTCCTCTATTGGCAATTATCAGGCCTATACATTAAATATTTAATTATGCCAATCAGTTGGATTAAAGTCTATTTGCTCTAGTTAAAGAACCGTGAACTAAATATTATGCCTAAAATAACTAAGCTAACAGAGAACACGGCTAGCCTAACATCTGTTTTGGCGCGAGATTAACAAGCTGAAACCACGTCATCATATGTTAATTTTTGATTATTTTCACCTTTCTCGCACAGGAGAGTACCTGGCTTGGTTATGAATAGTTGGCTTTGTATGGACAAAGATCACAATGTTCTGTCAAAACTGTTTCTGCTTATATAACTAACATACAAACTACACCCATTTAGTGGTAATGTGCTCAAGTTGTAAGCCGGCTACTTTACTAGGCGTGAATATTTTAATTTCTGAATGGCATTATATTTACGGAATATTACACAGCTACAAACAAAATAGCTATGCTCTTAGTTTAGTTATACGTACACAAATATTTTCTTACAATTGCTACATTTCCTCGACACTTTTAAAAGCAATAATTGGAGAATGTCTCTAGAGATCCTTCGATGTTACAATAATATTTACATTTCAAACGGTTCTACATCCATTGTTAAGGACAAACGCACAGATGAATGGATAAGAATAATTTAATAAAATAAAGTGCCAATTCAAGCCAGTTACGGAATAAATTGTGATTGAATTGCATTCATAAAACTGACCTAGATATATTGATGCTGTTATTGTTATCTTGAAAGTGTTCAGTTGTATTTCTTACGAAGTGATTTTAAAAATTCTATGAAGGTATTCTTTATACATTTTTAAATCTTAGTCACATGTTAGTTATACAACATTGCTTAATAGTGAAAATTTCTGGTCATATGTGAAAGTCGCCTGGGTACCGCAATGTCTGTTTCTGCCGCCAAGCAGCAGTGTGTAATCAATGTTGTGTTACGATTTGAAGAAAATTGTAGCCTGTTTACACTGGCTACTGGACATATTAAAACTTAACATCTCATGTCTCATGATGGCGAGCGTAGTGGAATACCAAACAACTCTTTATAATTCAAGGTGTTGGATGGTGTTTATACTGGTTATGTGCGGTCGTATCGCTTACCATCAGGCGAAAGGCAAACTCGTCACGTCATTTAAATCAATAAAAAAAAAATACGAATCGGCAGTTCCTTTGTCTCAAACTTGGCTGTTGGCATGCTTCTTCGTGGTTTGGTCCGAGTTATCAATATGGTGTTAGAATTTACAATCCAATACATCAATCAATTAAAGAGACAGACAAGCCACGAAGTATGACAGATTATTAAATAAACAAAATTTGCTACTTTATCCGATGGTTTTTGTAAAAAAAATCAACCCACAAGGGACTTTGTCCTCGACAGTTGTCAACATTATTTTGACATGTCTTGCTATAAACATTTAGGAATGCTCTCTATTTAAGAAAACGTTGGTAAAATGTCAAATTAAAACATCTTACACATCTGTACAAGGGACGTGAATGTTTGAAAACATCTTCAGTAGATATTATTATCTTCAAGCTACCTATTTTTTATTTGGAAACTGGGGCTGTTATAGAGAGATCTATATTGCGAACGGCGCTGCGAGCAAAATTGTATCTTAACCAAAGTCATCGCACTAAGAAATATTCCTCAAAGCGGGCCACTCAGTTAAGTTTACCAATCATAAGATAATACCGCTTCCGCCCACTCTTAATTTTCGACTAGTTAGCGGTTATATCTTAACAATAATAAAGCCTGTCTTATTCATTTATGAATGATATGTTTATGCTAGTATACGTCATCATAATTTTGCGTAAACATTTATTTTAATAAGTAATATTAATATTCAATAAGCAGTAAAGATCAATTAAAACCATTTTTCGAAATCTTTTTGCCTAATCGATTGAATTTCCTGTCGAAAATTACAACTGACAGCTGAAAGCGGGCTGAATTTTGACGCAAATAATTTTTACTATTTTTATATGACATATATTATAAACGCGTTGTAATTATAAACTACATTATATGTCGCATCCAGAAATATTATATTACTGATAAACGACTACGGTTGCTCTAAAAAAAACCCCAAACACACGCTTAGGTCGAAAGCAGGTGAAATTAATATAAAGGGGCTCACTGTAATTACTTTGTATCGAGCGGACAACTTTGACAAAGCCTTTGAACCTATCCAAATAGGCAACTGATCGTTAGTTATGGCACAATTGGGCGCTATGTGCCTGTTTGCTCACCCCGCCATTGAGCGAGCTACAAATAAGTTTGACAATATTTACCTTTTTGCATTAGATACTAGAAAAGAACTTTGTAAAGTGATTTGAATTCAAAAAATATTGCCTCGGTGGCGTAGTTGAACTGCATGCACGGTCGGGCATTGCTCTGAGGTCCTGGGTTCGAATGCCGCGTCGGGCAAAGTGATATTTAGATTTTCCTGCTCAGTATCAGCCCGGAGTCTGGAATTTGTGCCCGATATTGGCGATAGGCTTGCCCCGTATCACGTCATGGAACGGAACCCACTTGGCGAAAAGTGGGTGCCCCGGTTGCGGACCCCTTCAGGGATAAATGTGTGTGAATTCAAAAAAGGAATGATCTTAGCTAAACTCTAGCGAGTAGTGGACTGTACTACGATCATTAAGATTAGCATTATGTACGGGAATGAGGATTCTAGCGATAAACTTATCGTTAGGATATGACATTTTTCCTTATATTCTATTAGCGTCAACGATAGCAGAAACGTCTTGACAACGAGCCCAGCTAAAACACTATCCCATCTTGATATATCAATTTTACACAAGAGACGGCTAACGTTAAAAATAACATAACTTTAAAATAATGATTTCTTATGTTTACGCGAATGTTAGACATTGAAATAAAAACTATTTTACGGACTTTATCGCGGTTTTTTATATTATTATTTTTTCCCGACGTTTCGAAGACTTTGCAGCCTTCATGGTCACGGGGGGGACTTTAAAATACTAGAACTTAATTATTTGTTTGTATCAATCAAAACTCCTGCAATAAAAACAAAATGTGAGCTCATTAAATATAATAAATAGAAAATTTTTGCATTAAAAACAGAAATAAGCCGAACGTAGTGCAGTGTTAATTGCTGGTATCGATTTTATTTCTAGAATGTAACTTTGTTTTTAAATCATATACAATGCATTATTATTTTAATAATGTTTTTATAGCCTTGTCGAAGTAGAGCGTGTTTCATAACACATTGTAATCAAATTACTGGCCTCATATTAAAGCAATATGGCAGTACGCGAGCTCACAGTGTCCGAACGTATAGGGCTGGTAATTTGACAGCCGACTGAACTGAATTGGCATCATGTTAGATGATTACCCCTATGCAGTCGACGCAATTATGCTGGTCTATTGGATGTACACAAGCTGATCCCGGCACGCGAGACACTTACGTGTGCCACTATGGCGGGTTTAAACATCTTAAGTACGGTGGTCGCTATCCGGACGAATATAAAATATATCCTAGCAATAGTCCCGATTCGGCACATTTATCCTATGCATCATTTTTTATCAATCCAATTATAACTGAAAACCAAAGATATTATCTCCCATATTGACACTATGATATTACATTGCTCAACACTTTTTAACTTCACAGATACCAAACCTTAAACTATGCAAAGTAACTTTCACAAAAGGAAACCAAACTACAATATAAAATTTAAAAGGCTTACCAACGGTAAGTGATACCAGACAACAATAGCGTACAAATAACTTGAAGATGTTCCAACTTATTTATTCTCGAGAAGCTCTGAAAGCTCGGTTAAGGCTAAGCACCTTACCGGTAAATCTTGTGAATAAAAATTGACAATGTTTAAATTTAATGTTACACTGTGAATAAATTGTAGGTTAGAAAGGTTAGTTGATACTGTCAGGTTGCTATAAAGGTAAAAATCGAATAGGAAACGATGAAATAGGAAAATCTATAGGGAAGTTAGAAACAGTTGAAAGACGTAAGAATGAATAATTGAATCTTTCCTAGCCGAATTACGGCCACGGTTAGCAACCAAGTACGCAGAACATATTATAGTGCACAACTGTGTGAGCACTATACAGATGCAGTCCCTGTTCCTTCATTCTAATAGCTCGGTAAGACGCAATCCGACATGACTGGAGAGAGATCAGGCGCAGGACCAATGGCTTCACGTTTTATCCGAGGTACTGGGGTATCACACCGCCAACTTCCTAACTCCGAGCTTCGACTGAGTAATTTTTAATATAAATAAACCCAGTGTTTAATATTTTTAACCCGGCCCGTAACTCTAACTCAGTACCTTAGTGCGATAGTCGTACTCGGACCGTGTACGCATTTTAACTGCGTCACGGAGGCAGTGGAGTTACTGTGATATAAAAAGAGAACTCGACGAGCACAAAGTCACCTGATAGTGCCCGTTGTAGAGGCACCGTACCGCCCGTGAATTTTCTACTTTTAAGGGAAGCAATATGAATGGTGGAATATTTGAATTTACGTGTATACAATGAAAAAACACGAAATAAAAATGTCTGTTTCAAATGTAAGGAGTTGAGATTTCTCTCCGATCTTTTTCTTTCATTTTTCCCTTTCTGTAAAGCTTTTGCCTAGGAGTGAGCGTTTAGCATAAAGTCTATTGAAACAGGCAGCTATTAACTCTAAGTCGAAATAAAAATCTGTTAAGGAGTAAGTATTTCATTCACGGTGTTATTCAAAATGAAAATGTTTTTATTAAAATTTATATTTTAAATAATAAAGTGTTGTTTACGGGTAGTGTTTAACAGATTAATTTCACATTTATTAACCGTTTTCTAAAAAAGGCGGAAGTTTTCAATTCTAGTAAATATATTATAGATGTTTTTATTTTGGCATGTAGAAGTATTAACAGCATGAATGGAGTCAATAATGGAATATTAAACAAAAATAAAACCAAACACGTCTAACGAAAGCCCAAAAAGACTTGTAGCCGTTGCTGCTAGCTAAAATATACACTCTGTGGGCGGATAAAAATGACATTCAATAAGGATTTGGAGCAGTTGCACCATATACACATATTATAATTCTCTTTACAGTCGCATACATTGTATGTTAATGGTCGCAAACGTTAAGACGCAATTGGCAAGTCGGAGAGGATCGGTTACTCGCTTACAGGATAACAAACTGAAGAAGAAGTTTCATTGTAAGCTGCTTTATTGTTAACAAAAGATTTGAAAATGAACTTCGGGGCTAAATAGTTCTTGATTCGCAAATTTAAACCTTATTTCGAAAGAAAAGTTAATAGCTTTATCATTAATAAAACGTCTTGGCCCATAATTATCCCCTAGGCTTCTACATTCATTGTAAAATAATGTCGAGCAGAACATGAAATTAATACATTTATCACTATTAAAAATCTCATTTAAAAGTATTAAAATTAAACTATTTGTCGGATTTTATCACGGTTTTAATGTTTTAGTTTTCTCCCGACGTTTCGAAGACTGCAGCCACAAAGGTAAAACTAGTTTAATTTTAATGTCTAACATTCGCCTAAACATAAGAAATCATCATTTACAAGTACTTAATTAGTCTAACTTAATTTCGACAAAATGTTGCTTTTACGATACGGATAGAACGTCACATTCGAAATAATGTTTTGTTTGATGTCGAACATAATCATTGATGTTTTTATTTTGTAGACACCTACAAAAAATACTTTTGTATTCTTCGGAAATGTTTATTTATCCTATTTTCATAGGAATGATAACCTCGTCACTATTTATATAACGCATAACTTTTACGTTTGTTTATTTATTTTTATTTAAGGCGATACCTCAAGGTCCATTTTCATACATTTTGTTTCGGCTTTAATCTGGGTAACTAAATAAGTATTGGCAAGTAAAGAATTTAAATTCACGTCTAGTTAGTGATTAGTTCTCGCAGTTGAAAGAAAAACGTAAAAATAATTAATAATCATGGATATTTCGGCCTTTAAAACTTAATATGACGAAATTTTAAAGGCAGAAATATCCATGATTATTAATTATTTTTACATTTTTCTTTCAACTGCGAGAACTAATCACTAACTAGACGTGAATTTAAATTCTTTACTTGCCAATACTTGTTTAGTTACCCAGATTAAAGCCGAAACAAAATGTATGAAAATGGACCTTGAGGTATCGCCTTAAGGATCGCCAATATGACATATAAACATACATATAAACCTTATGTACCTACATTACGCTCATCACTCAGATTATAGAATCCAACAGTTTATTACATGTCATGTTATTTAAAAGATAACATGAATATTGTTCTAGGAAATATACGGAATGTATATTTAAACCAAAAGCATTTTTGAGTACGAGGTACCTAAAAATTTAAGACAAATTACTGCGAAACTTTTCTCAAATATTCGATTAGAAATAGGCAATATCTACTACCTTTTTATTAGCATTGAAAGGCACTCTAATCGCTTTCTAGTCGAAATTATTTCGAGTTATTGAAAGCATATATTATGGTAGTTTACGACTTAGATTATGTTACTAAATTTCGTCTTTAATTTCAATGTGGAGATGTCCCAATATTTTCTCACACGTGTCATAGAAAGGCTTTGGCTAGGTTTTCAGATCGTCTGAAGTCAAGCCTGGTTAGGTAGTATAGTCTCCGGAATCAGTACCACCTATTTTATAGCCAATATACGCAGCCACTTATTTACTTCGTTCGAACTTACGAAGAAGAATAATATAAATTTATGTTTTTAATTATTATTCTGAGAATAATACGAATCTAAATATCTAGACTGTTTTTAGGCGTCGTAACGCATGTTATAATGGACTTGCTTCTCATTTTGCTGCACACAAAACTAAAGTGAGCATTATTTATGTCGTTTTACAATTTTAGACGTAGCGTTCATATAAATTGCTAAAAATGATTTCATTTATTTATTTCAGTTACCCTATCAACATACGGTTTATCACTCGCGCACCGAAATATGATTTTCAATGTAAATACTTTGCCGCGCGGCGTCCTGTCGCGGCAGTCCGACGCCCTCTTAATCGGCTTTTGTCAATTAAATATTTTCCACTAGCTTTGCTCGCTGCTTTGCCCGTGAATACCGCTTTTCCGCTATAAAACGTAGCGTATATTACTGCATGAAGTCCTCGCAATTGTCAATTAAATCCTTTCCAAATGGATTTTGTGTTTCAGAGATTAGTTTAGACTGAAAAAATCGCTAGAATGCTAGTTAATAATGTTTTACATTCTTCAGCCGCTTACGATGGAGATTTGATTTAAAAATTTCAGACATACATTAAAATTTGATTTACTTACCTATAGAGGTTTAGACGACTTGTATGCAATGTGGAATATATCCCAGAATTGATGACACAGTAACCCCTGCTAAAAAAGGTGATAGCCCAGTTGGTGGAACGGACTGCCGAAACGGATGTTCGCAATTTATGTGTGTATTCTTTGTCAATTATCGCTTGTTTTAACAGTGAAGGAAAACATCGCTAGGGAACCTACATACCTGAGAAGTTCTCTATAGGAATTTCGAGGTTTGTGAAGTCTACCAATCCGCACTAGGCCAGCGTGGTGAACTATGGCCCAATCCCACTCAGTAGTAGAGGTCGCCCGTGCCCAGCAAAAGGTCAGTATATAATACTGGGCTAGAGCAAAAGCCAAATGAAGCATTTATGTTTATCCGATCTCTGCGCGGCTACTTAGCTAATATCATCCTAAAATATATTGTTAGTTATGTTAAGGTTTCCTATGGAGTGCACATTTGATCGAAATTATTTATAATTATTTTGTTTGTGTCTGCATCAATCGCATAAGACTTTACAAACTTTTAATGGCATCAAAGTAGTTTCCTGAATTAGAATCCCATTGGGCATTTTCCATAAAATCTATGACTTAATGTTTTGAGGTTGATCCGGCCGTCGGTTAGCTTAAATAGTATAAAAAAGTTTCCATTTACTCACCAGTAAATATTATATTACTCAGTTCATTTACAGTTTTACTCGCGAACAAGACGGATCGGCTATCAATAAAAATGTTTTTTCAACGAAACTAAAAAGGTTTCTCGGAAGCTTATTAAATTAATAAAATCCTAGATTTTTTTCTGGAAGCCGGTGGCGCTATGCATGGATCCCGTATATCATGGTTGCACAGACTTATTACGGCTAGGGGCCACTCGGGCAAATCATGAACTGATGGCGGGCCGGCCGGCTGAAGTATAGGTAATTAAAGACAATAAAGAATTGATAATAATTTATTAAAATTGAAAAATAATTTATTAATTTGAAGCGTGGCACTGCATAGTGCTTACAATCTTTATTTATATTTGGCTCAAATTTACTTGTAGCAACATGTAAAACTGCTTCCAAACTTTCATTTGCAAGGCGGTTTCGATTTTTTGTTTTATTATTATTTAGCATTGAAAAAGTTTGTTCACATATATAGGTAGAACCAAATAAGCTGGCTGGCTGGAATAGAATTCAATATTTTTCGAATGTACAAGAGTATTATTTTTGCCGTCGGCGGGCCACCAGTATTCGACCGGCGGGCCGCATGCGGCCCGCGGGCCGCGGTCTGTGCATCCATGCCGTATATGATATTTTATAAGGCAAAAGGTTATATGTTTTAATTGCGCGTAACTGAAAATTTTGATGGTTTTTTTACTAGTCCAGCTTTTTTTCTGATTTTATACGCTCTCTTCCCCTAAGCGAGATCGGCACTGTGCACTTTTTAACGAAGGTTGTCATCCAAAAACTTGGTCTTTTATGACAACTTATCTAATTAATCTAAAACAAATTAAACCACCGATTAAAAAAATAATTAGTACGGGATTAGTCAACGACGCCACGCACATACGCCACATTGAATTCATGTTTGCACTACATAAATGATTTACAAACAGCCCCTATCTGTAATTTGGGACTAAGCCACGACAGATCAAAACCGATACCATAGTGTTTCGGCGTTTGCCACTCAACAGAAATACACGGAAATGAATTCCTATTTTGCGAAGCTAACTAGATTTTCGAGGGATCGCCAGCCTGGCATGAGCCGCACGATTTTTATACGAATACTCAACGGTTGTCCGTTACGAATGATTTTAAGTGAATAGTTAACAACACTTGCCCGTAAATAAAATAGTACGACATTATACTGCACTCTTAATCTCGATTTTAAGCCTTTTATTGCAGAGCAATATGAATAGAACATCCTTTAAACTAATACATTTTTGAAAGCCTTTTAAATTTTACATTGTAGTTTGGTTTCCTTTTGTGAAAGTTACTCTGCATAGTTTAAGATTTGGTAAGCGTGAAGTTAAAAAGTGTTAAGCAATGGAACATCATAGTGTCGATGAATGGGAGATAATATCTTTGGTTTTAATTATATAACTAACAATAGATAAAAAAATTATGCATAGGATAAATGTGCCGAATCGGGACTATTGCTGGTCGGATATATTTTATATTAGCCCGGATAGCGACCACCGCACACAAGGTGTTAAAAACCGCTATAGTGGCCCACGTGAGTGTGTCGCGCTCCGGGTGGGTCTTTGTATATCCGGTTTCACAGACCGGCGTAATTGTATGGACCGCCGAGGGCTAAATATCTCTCGCCAGTCGAAATTCTATTGGACCTCATTCCACTTATCATCAGATGGAGAGGTTCATTTTGACGTGCACGTATAACAAAAATATTTGTTTGTGCACTGCTGCTTGGCAGCAAAAATAGATACCAATCACTGGAATAATTACCTACTTTTAAGTACAAGAAATACCCCATGAAGTGATAGCGTGTTAAGTTGTTTGCCGCTTTTTAATACGTTAAACTGAATATAATATGATCGAGACGTTTAATGATTTGTCGAATTAATTTTAAATGTAAAAAATATCTTGTTTTGGTTTTAGCAACATTTTATTTATATAAGGCGACTCCACTACACGCGTCACGTATCAGTCTATAAAATCTAGTGTAAGTACGAACAAAGGGGACGTCGCAAATGACGTCACCGACATTACTTCGCACATGTATGAAAGAGAGGGCACGACGCTCTTTATTGTTCATAAAACATTAATGTCTTTGTTTGAGTAATACTTTGTTGATACAATAGAAGTAATGTAGAACTAGGAAAACATTGCTTTACCCTACTTTTCCTATTATGGAGGTGAAGCCTTTGCTAATGTATGTCCACAATACAATACATATCAAACGCTACATACAAAGCTATGAATTGTCAGACTATAATTCTTAATTTTTTGTCCTTACATTAGTCGGAATAAATATTTTAGCTAAGCTAAACTTTTGCCGTTACACAAACAAGTTAACAAGGGCTGAAATCACAGAGTAACTAATGTCTATGAGAATTCGCGAAAATACTCCCTTTTGAAGCTAAATTATATAAAGAAAAATTGTCTTCAATTATAAAGGCCTAAAATTGTTTTCAGTGCTCGAACCTATTACCAGCGAGTTATTTGGCTGACGATAATGGGATTTTTTAATCCCTAAGGTCGAAGGTCAAGGAATGTCAGAGGTCAGAGGGTCTCGGCCTTAATTTATGATGTAGCAAGATAAGCGACGCAGTATCTACAAAAATATGCGGTTCAACCAAAATAATTTGGTTTTTAAAACTACTCGCGGCATCTACTGCGTGAAAATATTTTCTTCGAATAAAAGTAATCTCAATCTATAATTAAAAGTGTTTTGTCGGCCAAAGAGTAGCATGGATAATTATTGATTTTGTCCAAAATGGGATTCCACAATTAAATTACAATTTTTATATCGAAAAGGTCCTCGCGATTCGAGGCGCAAGCAAAACTGAATATTTCATAGCACCTCACGTTTCCTGGACGCCTTTCGCATAGGGATTGAACGAGAAAAAAAACAATTTTATTCGTTGCCGTGTCCATTTCCGAAGGCTTGAAGTTTCCATTTCATGTTTTTCAAAAAAGGTTGGTAACATGTGAAGCATTTCATCAGAATAGATACCTATCTGTTTGTTTGTTCTATCGGCAAACTACACTACTACTGGTTTGGTTTAACTGTATATATTAGGGTTACAAATGTAGGAGCATGTCTTGTTGATTAATTCTGTTTTGGGAGCTAGATGGGCTTGTTACTAGACAAGCAAAATACTCGTCTCGTTAATTCCGCAGTACCAAAACAGTTCTATTATAGACGATCTTGATCAATGAAGCACTAGTACTCGACTCCTCTTGTAAAAACGCAGATAGAGCTTCTGACTGCGCAAAAATACTTTTTGTTTCTATCGTAGGAAGGTATGTAACAAAATGTTATTAATATTTAAGTTAGTTACTACTAAGCAGGTCTTCTGTGGTCTCTTCAAGTTCTTTTAGTGTTTATGGGCCGTGGTGAGGGTTATTATCAGGCGAGCAATTACCTCGTCCCTATCATTAACTGTCTAAAAACCACCCAATTATCTACGCTCAATACGTAGAGATGAAAAAAAATATTTAATTAATTTTTTTTTGGTTTCCGAAACTAGACTCAAGTTTTGATGTCATCGGCCGAGGGCGTGTTATTTCTAGATAGGCCGACGTCCCTCGGGCTAGTCCCGAGTGCTCCCGTGCCCGTAACCCGACGTTCGTTGACATCCCGACCTAGCTAGTGCATTGAACTAACTAAAGGTGCCCGAAACGGGGTGTACTTTACAGTTATATGCATGTCTTTGTTTGAAACTGCTTGTATTCTTTAAAAAGGTTCAAACTATGGGGTGAATTGAGCAGTTTTTGCATTTGTTCATAACCATCGGGGATAGCTAATGGTAAACATTAAAGCGAGGCATTGGAATGGTCGTATACTTAGTTTATGCTTTGTATGTATGGTAATTAAGATTGATATATTTTTCGCGTTAAATTTGTGTAACTTTATGTATAATAGAAAATTATTCCAAACGGGAGTTGGAAGTAGTCAGATGCACAGCTGACAATGAGTTTACTTCGCGTGTTTACATCACATGTTCTTTGCGCGCATGTTTAGGCGTACTTAGCTAATCACAAAAATATCGACACCCTTATCTACCTATCATATTTTTTTCCTGTAATAAAGTATATTAACATTCTGTTAGATAATATAAAAGAAACATTGTATTATGTTAACATAAATTAAATAAAAGATAATCTCATAATTAATATTTGTTGATGCTTGTCAATAAGCGTGTTCGATCCGTGGAATCTGTTCAAACTGTTGTTATAGTTGTTTGATGTCTAGCGGTTACCTGGCACATAGTTAATTTAAATGTAATTGGCATGCCAATATCTGATTCCGTTTAGCGCATAACATGTGTATTAATATCGTTTATTGATTGCGAGGTTCGATGAGATTTACTTATGTAGAGCTATTTATATGAGTTCTCGAACACATAATTAAATGATGTGATTAATTGTTTTAAATATAACCAAAACCCAATAAACGCAATGCAGGAAGCGTATACGTTTATAGCGAGTCTTTTTAAAGGGTGAGAACTTGAAATTAAAATAAAACGTAAAAAATGATGTTAATGTCTATAAAATTGCCTTTATTTAAAACATAATTTTATTTTATTTATTAACTAACTGACTAAGTGATTACTTACTCCGACTGCATTCATTAAGAAACATATTAAAATTATGATTTAATAGTGCAACAAATAATTAACAAATTGCTTTCAATAATTAAAAAAATGTATAAATTATAAAAGAATTAAACAGTCACTCCATTTCCTATCATTTCAAACGAGTTCATCGATCGATTGTATTATTAAAAGTGAGAATTTTATAAAAGCACTAAAATAAATAAAAGTAACCAACCATATGATTCGTTATATTTCACCCGAACATCCTAAAGCCATTGACGTAAATTCTACCGAACTACATATATATTGTATAATATACATATATATCGATTGCCTAAAGCTATATCGGTAACGGTTGACTCAGGTATTATTTTTCTGGACGTAAATTAAATATCCCACGGGAATATTTAATTGACGACAAATTAATATGATGGAAAATGTAGTTATTGACATTTCAAAATGGATGAGCATAAAGGTTGTTGGTAAACAAGTTTTATTTAATATATTTTCGCTATAAAGTCATTAAAATGCGATGTCAAATTTCATATAATAATTATCGCTCGCAGCTTCACCTGCTTGTAAGATTTTTTCGGAATAAAAGTCCCGCCGTATATTTTCCCGAAAGAAACTAGCCTACGTCCTTCCCAAGGTCTCAAACTATCTATATACCAAATATTATCAAAATACGTTGGGCAGTTTTTAAGTCTATCGCGTTCAGACAAACCGACAAATGCGGCGGGGGCTTTATTTTATAATACATTTAAAAAAAAATTAAGAAGAATTATTTCGTCTTGTTGCGGAACTTTAATTGTTTACGTAGCGCACGCAACGGAAACTCTCAAGACGAATGAATTTGCCCCGTTTTTGCAACCATCCACTGGTCATATATACAACATTAAGAGATTTTTTCAATTCGAACCAGTATTTCCTGACATTGACGCGTTCAGTAACAAATAAACTCTTCAGCTTTATATAATAGTATAGATTGAGAAGTGGACAAGTAAAAAAATCCCTTACAATTCAATTACAATTGACAACGCGCGTGTCGTAGCGGCTAACAAATTTTCAAAGAGCATAAAAATTGAGATGTTTGATTGTTGTAATAATGTGTAGTATTTACATAGAAATTACGCCCATCACTTACATACTGTACCATCTATCTGATATTTTTCATCGCTTTCATCAAATATGTATCTCAATCAATCATAGTTACCGTAGCTCTGAACGATCGTGTTTTTTTTTTAAATATATTAACGAACAAGTTTTTACAGTTTGACGTATGGGTTTCCGATGCCGTGCATTCACCGGATTACTGCAAGTGATTCCGCGAAATATTGAACGATAAAATACAAAAATATTTTTGCAATGTATTTCGTGTTTGCGCACTCGTATAGTTTTGTACACTGGGTTATTTCTCCACAGTTTAATGACCGGCGAAACTATTTATAAATCATTTATTTTTAACCTGTTAGAAAATAGATTGTATTGAACAATTTGATAGATTGGTTCTGTTTTATTTTTAAGATGAAGAACTATTATTATTTCGTTGTACAATAAGAAAAACAAGTCAACACTTTTATTAATGGCCACAGGAATAACTTTATACGTTATTTGCGGAATCCAATAGGTTCTATAAAACAAAGATAAAAAGAATTCTACAGCACTCGTAGGTTTCTAGTTAATTTTTAATTTTTATAGGTACCCAATAAGCCAGATTGGAAGTCTATCGAGTTTTCAAATGATGTGGTTGCAGTTATTTTAATTTTAATACGCAAATGCTGATAAATCGATAAATCAGTCAAAAATATTTTATATCTAGGTAATAGTATAATTTATTTCCCCAACTGTTCTTGTTTATAAAATGTCGAGAGCTATGGTTGAGGCTTCATACAGAAAGCGTGGTCGGGTGTGATATTAAAGTCGCCTTTGCCCGACACGCTGCGCCGCGCCGCTGCGTTTAACCATCAGGCCACAAAGTCTGTTTGCAAACTCGGAATTTATGTATATTTGTAGCTAGTGTAACTTCTGGACCAGTGGCGGATTTGCAGTCCTAGCCGCTCTAGGCCCGAAGTCATGCGCCGCCCCTTTATCAGCACTTAAAATAATGATTTAGGATGATTATAATTATAAGGTACGCGAGCCTTTAATACTTTAAGATAATTTTCATTTGTTTTATTACTTATAATCAATCAGTGTTTTTTTTTTGGCCCGATTTGCCGCCGTCATCGTCTGGCCGCCCTAGGCCCGGGCATACTGCGTCTTAGGGCAAATCCGTCACTGTTCTTGACATAATGAGACTTAACATCTCATGTCTCGTGATGGCGAGCGCAATAAAATACCAAACAATACTTTGTAATTCAAGGTGTTGGTGGTGTTTCGACTGTTTATGGGCGGTCGTATCTCTTGCCATTAGGCGAACGGCAAGCTCGACACGTCACTCAAAGCAATAAAATATATATATGCATTTAAATACATGCAATCTAGATTTCACGCAATGATTGTTTCAAGATTTTCTCGCGAGTCGTTTATATACTAATACCTACTTTCCGACGCGCCACAAAGGCTTTAAAGGATTATAAAATACGGCTAATCATTTTCGTCTTTAGCTACGTTCGTAAACAAGTAAATATTTAAAAACCGTTTTCTTCATGTTTGCAGTATATTTCAGTTGTAGTCACGATCACTTTTAATCTCTCACACCTTTAAATCTTCGTTATCGTTCAAGTATCTAGTACTTGTAGTTAAAGACATGTTACGCTCAACATAGGTACTTAGGATAGGTATTGTGTTAATGAACAGTTCAGTTTTCAAAAAAAAATCTAGACAGTGTACACATTTTATTGTATTTCCCCGCGAGTTTTCATACTGACAATGGCTGAAGGTTTACTGCGCAGAAAATCGTATGAAGAGTATATTTATTGTTTATTTCTCCCGCCAAGCTGTGTGGATTTTTTGGTTAATTGAACGTTGTGACCAGCGAGTAATCATTTACAAAACGAATCCAGTAGACTCCCCAGTGTGTATTCCGTCCCATGATGTGATATGTGGCGCGCTTTTCGTCAGATCGGGCAGAAATTCCAGACTCGGGTCTGATATTGTGTAAAAAACTCAGTATCACGTTGCCTGACCTGGGGATCGAACCCGAGACCTCATCACTGCAGTTGCACCGTAATACAACTACGACACCGAGGTAGTTACAAGAATGAATGCAAACATTGTTTAGGTGTGACGTAATGCTCAGCATTTCAGAGCTCTGGAGCCTTATTCTCTATCCTGCACGTTATTTTAACAGTGCGTAACAAGAACGTAACACAACGCATCATGTTTAGGACTATAGAAATTTGGCTTACAGAATACCATTCCACGCACATTTCTCGAAGATAACATGACATGGCCGCGTTACGCGTTTACACTATCATACAGAATAAGGGCCCTGTCGTTCAAAGTTGTTTCTGACGTAAAACATACGGTCAATAACAAAAGTAGTTGAACAAATTCAAAGGTAAATGCTTCTACATATTGAGTACAATAGAAATATTATTTTTTCTTTGTTTAAAATTGAGTAAACCCTCTGATGTTTATTTTAGTGAATGAAAACATTGTTTATATGGAGACAAAAGCTTAAAGGCGATTTGAATTTGTTCAGCTTCTTTTGTGGCAAACTGTTTAGAATACCCTTGATACATACAATCAAAACGCTTTATAATATATTATGCTGGCTATAACGTTTCGCTGGCTCATAATAACAAGATTCTGTAGTATACTCTTAGCACAAATGAATTATATATACGATTCTATGTCTTTTCCTATAAAATTTCAATAATTCAGAGAGATAAATAGAGGGAGGACCATTCATTATTGCCCTTTCATCCTTGGGCTACTGTTCCGTGTAACATTCTACAGACAGCTGATGTAATCTATAAATTTTGTAACTATTTGGGCGCATAGTTTTAGGTGGACGACCACGCAGGAACTCGTTGAATGTAGGCCACTTCAAACAGGTTGGACTGGAAATCTGTAAAGGAGGCCTATGTTCAGAAGTAGACTTCTAAATGATGGAGTCAGTGATGATAGTTCTAGTTGACGTTTGTAAATAAGTTCATCCACGAAGACGCGCCCTACTACTTTACTTATTCCATGACAGTGTGCGTGAGTGGCATAAGTGTACACACTACGATAGATAGCGAGGAAGGTGCTTGAATCAGTCCCCTTACCCCGCGCCACCCCTGCCCAAAAGATGGAGTGACGCGTCTTCCTGGGAAAAATGACCTGTATATTCAACTAGCAGCGTAGCTACCACTATATCTGCTTTGAGGCCCCTCTGGGCCCATACCTACCTTAAACTAAGCGGGCGCCTAAAAGTACGCACTACAAGGGAAGTGCGTTCTTTTGGTCGTTACTTCTTAAGGAAGAGCCCCCAACAACTTTAGATATAAGGCGTCTCTATGGCAAGCTACTGTATTCGATAGTATTATTTGAAGAGTACACAGAGGTAGGAAGTTTTGAAGCATAAACTTGTGTATCAGTAAACAGTTAGGAACATCGGCATCGAACTCTTATTAAACTCTAGGGCATAGTATGGTACATAACAGCCTTCATTGCCAGTCTGAAGTTTGCCTTACTCGCCACACTGAAAACAATAGACTCCCCGCTCGGCCGAGACTGACAATAGAAAATATTATGTAATAGGTCTGATTTTTCATCTAAAGATAAAAGTTATTCATTCATAAAATATAAGGTAAACGATGTCAGTTGATCATTTTTATATTTAGAGAGATTATTAGATTTTATAATGTATGATGAATGATCGGTCTTCCAATTATAATTTATATAGTCTACACTGAGTATATTTTTACAAAGACAAATTGAAAAAACGATTAGGTTAATTTATTGTACGCGTAGTTTAATGAAACGGGGCCGCTGAACGTTTGACCTTCCAACAAATTTAGGGCTAATCGTAACCACTTAAAGATAGGGCTGTCACACACTACAAATGATTTTACTTTTATTGTAAACTCGGAAATCTTTGTAAAGATTTTTGGAAATGTTACAAGTAAATGCAGAAATCGCTAAACGGTTTTGGATGAATTTATTACACAGATACATTTTGTTCGGGATTGATACATTTTTTTTTGTCTCGAAAGAATAAGCTGGGCAAAACCGTAAACCATCAATACTACGATAAAAATATGTAAAATCATATTCACTGATTGGACCTACGTGTAATTAATGAGAAATTAATTAAATAAAGAATTTATTTTAACTCATTCGGACAACAATAATATTTATTCAAAGTAAACAATTCGCCATTGTAACCGTGTACGCAAATACCACGTCAGAGCACACACGTAATCACGTAACAAGGTTTCAATTTGCCAGTAAACTGACAGCTCTATACAGAGTGTTACAGAGGACGATTCAAAAATTTAATCTATATATCGCCAATATTACCTACTCAATGAAAATTAGAATCCACTTAGAAAAATGTAACCTTAGTTTTAAATGGTCCTATCACTTGAGATCGTTGTGAACAAACCTCAATAAGTGGATACTCGTGTATCGGAGCACCCTATACACCCATTGGCCTCGTTTGTTCAGCCCTAACTTAGCGTAATTGTCAACATGCTGTGTAACGAGTACACATTAGTACTAGGAGTGCAGAAATCGAGAACACGTACAAATCAATACGTTACAATCGTTTTCATACTAAAAGCTGCTTGAGCTATTGGAGCGAATCTCAGTTTACTTATTTATTATTTTTAATCATCATATATAATATTATTTGTCCGTCTGTTTTCCAATTTATATCTTTCTGGTAAGCTCTATATTCTGGACCGTAACGAGAGATCGCATGATTTTAATTAATAAATGAAAATCATCGCAAAGTGAAAACGAGAACATGATTTTTCCGGAATTCGCGAACAATATGGTTTCGGCCCCAGTCCGAAGTTCACTTGAGTATTTTATTTCCTTTTTATAATCAAGCCATAGTGGAATTGTACGCGACCGATGCTTTCGATCCACTATCGATCTTTAATGCTCTCAGATATTTATATTCATTTTTCCACAATTGTCTTACTGAATACTGAACTGAACTACTATTATATATATCTACATCAGAGCGCATAGTAATACAGTACGGTCTGATTGCCGAGTCAGATTGTTATAGAACAATGTGGGAGCCCAAGCGACGTAGGTCACGGCTAATGCCATTGTGTACCAACTGGGTGAAACTGCGCCAGTGGCTGGTCGAGTGGTGGGGTTAATTACTACTAGTAAGTGACGCTGTCTATCGTAGATGTGGTATAGTAAAATAACCATAAATAATGAAGTGGCAGGTGACTTGCGATTATCCATCTGGAGGGAAGGGGGGTACTGGCATTCGGGACGTTGAACAGGCGAGTGGCTTGTCCAGTATTATCAGTTGTACAAAAATACCAATCGACATAATGTCCTTTACTGATGATCTTAAAAACTACTGCAGTAATAGTTATGTACGCCGTATTTATACACATTATATTATGTTAATGCCAATACAATTGCCTGCTAATATATGTGGCAAACATATGGCAGTACTGATAAATAAATTACGTTAATTAGTTACTTAACACACATTACGCATTTATCCTCGAAGGGGTATGTAGAGATGCAACCAGGACTACCACTTTTCGCCAAGTGTGTTCCGTCCCACGATGTAATAGGGAGCGAGTTTATCGCCATATCGGGCACAAATTCCAGATTCCGTGCTGATACTGAGCAGAACAACCCAAATAGCACTTTGCCCGGCCGGGGATTCGAACCCAGGATCTTAGAGCACTATCGTGCATGCAATACAACTACGTCACCGAGGTAGTCGAGTAATTAGTTACTTGTCCAGTGCTAATAGAATCTGAATTTACCGCACACGTGTGACAACACAGCAATACTAGATGCAAAAGAATCGACATATTAAATTTCACTTACAACTGGCTTTCGTGAGATAAACACAGGTAGATAGCATAGCCAAGATGGCATTCTACAATCGTTAACGCTAACGTTATGTATTAGATTGACGTAACCTAGCGATACATGTATCGTTAGTCATAGAGATACATTTTTTTAGTTATCTACCAGCGATGACGATTGTAGATGGCAACTTTTCATGAGCCCAGGTTATCATTGCATAAATATGTTATAGTCTACTTATTTGTTAATCAAATTGAGCATTATGATAGCCCGTTCTGAATTCTCAGGGTAGAAGCCCGGATCGGGCGCTGACATTGGCTTTAACTACTGTCTCAATCCGGAGTGTACGAAATCCGCCCCCTATCACACAATGACACGGAACGCACATGTCCAAAAATTTATATCCTACTTTCGATAACGATGAGTGCTACCTATACAATAACAAATAAGTTGTTCTCCGAAACCACCTTTCCATCACCTTACTACTACTCCAGTAAGCAAAGAGCGAGCGAGCCGCTAGCACTAATCTTACTGCAACAAAGTGGATCAGATAGATAAATAGTGTCTATATCGAAGACACCGACTAATGCTGGAACGGGATTTGTGTCATAGCGAACTTTTCACCATGGTTGATATCCATATTTATTCAGTTAAGATACGAAACAGATTACAATGAAAAATATAAAATATATATAGTTAAAACTAAATTGTATTCCAAAATTTTGCGCCCTTACACGAGTTGAGTGCGGACTAAGAGACATTAAACCTATTAAGTATAGTTAAAAAATTCAAATAATAAAGTAGTAGTGTAACTTAACAATAAATGACTAACTATTGCTGGTAAATATTAATTGTTTTAGATTTCTTAAGAAGGATCCAAACCTGCCCTTTATATCGTTAAGGTGTTTGTGTTTTTCGCCATATCATTATGCGTCATAAGCGACCACTGTAAACAAGTTGGTAAAACCCACCATAGTAGCCCAGGTAAGTGTGTCGCGTTCTGGAATCAGCCTGTACATGCCCGGTCCATCAGTTGCATATTTGCTGTAGCTATGTAAAAATTATGTGATAAATAATGCCCTGGGTTCAGCTGTTTGCGCTTTTGTTTCCACATTACCCTATTATTTATTCAAATTACTTTCAACTTACTCAACAAATAAAATTTCAAATCCAATTACAATTACGGAGATTAGTTTGATTTCAGAACGAATCAACATTTACAATGCAAAGTTTCTACTGCTTGTTGTTGGCATAACTGAAATTAGCATTCGAATATTATTGCTGACAAATTATTAGGTTATTAAATATGAAATGATAAATGAAATAAAACTACTATAAAACATATATTATATTAAAATAAAACATTATACTGACCCCAAACACCTCAGGGATTGAGTTTTAGAGTAGCCTTAAATAGTTTTTTGCTGCGGCTCCGTTCGTTTGAAATAGTTTTTCTGCGGTAAAAACCCCGCTTTATATTTTCTCGGGATAAAAGTAGCTTATATGTATAAATAGTACTAAGGAACAATGTAATTTTTAAAATTGTTTTAGTAGTTCTAGTGATTAGCCCCTCGAAACAAACAAACTCAAAAACTTTTCCTGTAATATTAGTATAGATCATTCGTCTTATAGAGAACCTTTGTGAAAATAAAACAGTTTTTTTAGGCTAGGCGCTGAAGAGATGATAATCAAGATTTTTAAATACATAAAATAATATAATATTCTGTGTTTCAGTACGAGTTCAAAAAAGAATACTTCAA
Organism: Manduca sexta; assembly: GCF_014839805.1. Taxonomy (NCBI): domain Eukaryota; kingdom Metazoa; phylum Arthropoda; class Insecta; order Lepidoptera; family Sphingidae; genus Manduca; species Manduca sexta. Next base: position 1,717,761 of record NC_051141.1, on the reverse strand, counting down.
TTGGTTTTAAATTATGGCTCATCAAATGTAATATTTCGCCGCGTTTGAGTGGCGTGTTCTATTGTTTGTGATGTTGGTAATGACCCATTTATGAATTCAGTTTGCTAACAGCCATAATTGCGCGGTCAGAAGCATCATTTCGCAAGGTTAAATTATACGAACAATATGTTTGTAGAAGTAATGAAGCGAGCTATTAGATGGAAAGCATCCCAGAAATAATAAGGAAAGTTCGTGCGCTAGTATATAAGTAGTAATAGGGGATATAAGTTGATGATCGCAATTATGTATCAATACGATTATATTAAAATTAACTGACAAAATTTTGACCAAATTGACATATCGCATATTATATCTTTCTCTTTAAGCGTAGTGTTAGACGTCCAAATACAAGGTGGACAGACGACTTGATAGAGGTCGCACGAACAAGTTGGATGCAGACCGCTTTCGACAGGTCCGTCTGCAAATTCTTAGGGGAGGCCTAGGTTCAGCAGCGGACTTTATGTGGCTGATGATGATATCTTTACGATTGTTACTCCATGGCTCCACTTCTTAGGAACTATTTATACTTAATATTAATAACAAATATTATTATTTCGCCGCTGTACCTATATATAAATTTGCATGCTGTGGTGTCCTATAATTGAAGAGGCACGTCACATTGCTATTTGTAAAAATGCTAAGACATTGTTTTTATTATATGCCGTATATCTTTCGTTGGAGGTCCTTAAATAAATAAATGAATATCAACAAACAAACGGCCCAACGTCAGACCGGCAACAACGGCTTCACTGCCAGCATATTTCTGAGTTGGAATATTTATTGCAACAAAGTTTTTAGTGCTTGTTGTCTATTGCTTTCATTCTTTTTTATAATGTAGGTCTTATAGCGGTACGGGGATTGTTGGAATGAATATAATTCGAGACTACGAAGAAATGGCCATCGTTGGGATGTATTTAGGCGCCCGTTTTCTGCGCCGCCGTGCAGATGTATGTAACTAACTTATTTACCAGACGCAAGGCGAGATTTCATTTTGAGGTTTTATTACCTGATATAAGTAGTTTATGTGTTAACCTAGAACATGGTGCATGTCGGCGTGGCGTCGGAACATGGGTTGAGGTTATCCATTTTAGTGTAGAAATGAAGACGAAATCACAAAGACACTACTTAATAGTTACTGTTTCACAGAACCAAAGCGCATTACAATACTACGGAAACTGACCTGATCGCAATGATCATTGCCTTTAAATAATATTTTTGTAACGTCATTTCCTATACAAACATGTTTTTATTAATTAAATGGAAACATGAAAGTGGCGATAGCCTAGTTGGTTGTGGAACGGACTGCCGAGACGAATGTCCGCAGGTTCGGAATCCAAATGCGAACATCTCTAACTTTTCTAAAATTATGTGTGTCTTCTTTCTGAATTATCGCTTGCTTTAACGGTGAAGGATAACATCGTGAGGAAACCTGTTCACCTGAGAAATTCTCTATAGGAATTTTAAGGGTGTGTGAAGTCTATCTATCCGCACTAGGCCAGCGTGGTGGACTAAGGCCTAATCCCTCTCAGTAGTAGAAGAGGCCCGTGCCCAACAGTGGGATAGTATATAATACAGGGCTGATATTAGACATAAAAGCTCAACAATATTTAGAATTTAATAATATTAAAAGCAAGTAATAATGAATCGTTATTTAGCGCATAATATATTCCGGTTGAAGAAAACAAATCAAATCAAAACCCATATAAATTAATATGATGAAGAAATAAAAAGTCAAATCAGCGTCCATATAGACGTATGTGCTAAACATACAAATCTGTTAACCGACTGCATTTCCTAACAAACAGAAAAATGCAAATAAAGTTTTTATCAGAGTCTAACCTATACGGGCTCGTCAGTTAAATTCGTCTATAAACCCGCATTGTGAAGTTCTGCTATCGATTTACGGACCAGACGGAACGTTCATAAAAAAAGTCTTTTGTTTTATTCAAGAATCGGCGTTGTAAATCATTGAATGTAGAAACAAATATTTTTATGAAACTGAAGCGAGTTTTTTCTATCAAAATCATTCAATCAGTCATCAAAAAATCTATTGACATATTTTAAACTTTGTTATTAATTAATTCACTTGTATATTATAAATATTGACCTTTTATCCGCGTTAATACGACCAGTTAATTTGTTGGTGGTAGGAAATATTTTATATCCGCTCAGATAGCGACTACCATACACAAGGTACTATGTATATACACCCCATAAAAGTGGCCCACGTAAGTGTGGCCCATTCCAGGATCAGCCTGTGTATATCCGGTTCCATCAGGCCGGCATTATTGTATCGACTGCCGAGGGTTAATCATCTCTCGTCTGTCGACATTTTATTGGACCCTACTCCACTTACCATCAGGCACAGTGGGGTGTTTTTACCATGCATATAAAAAACAAACACCTTATTCGCCGCATACTAAGCGCTACACGTGTCTACATATACATAAACAATTTCCCTAGCACGAATAAAAAATACACCAAGCATTCGTGTCGAGTAAGATAAAGTCCAACCCCCTTATTCATAGACATTATTTATCTAAGGACGGATCATTGCTGTGATAACAAGTCTGTTTCTCAGTGCTGACGACATGGCATCCTTCGCAGTGCGTAGACAAAGGGGCCGTTGTGATTGGCCAATATTGAGATACAACTTGAATCTAGTTGGCTGTCAGATAAACAAAGCTGAACAAACAACAAGCTGTCAGATAAAGAAAGCTGAGAAACAGACTTGTCATCACAGCAATGCTCCGTCCTTAGATTAAAAAACGTCTATGAATAAGGAGGAAACTATTTATTTAGTTATTACACGATACTATGCAGCAAAATAAGATATTCGTGCTGTCGATTTCCATTAATTTTAGAGTTTACTTTTCTGTGACTATGCGATTTACTTTTTACACGCGGCTAATGTTGCCGTATTTCGGAAAATATGCTTTTTCTTTCTTAAATTTCAATAAAAAATGAACTTTAATAAAACTGATGTAGGTATACTATAAGACAAATATTCGTGCTAGTGCAATACCACTTAGCGCTTTGAATAAACGCGTCGCATCCTGCCGAGCTTTGCCTCAGGCACTAGAGATTACTCTCACGCTACTGCTGACTTCAATATCCTGCAAACCAGAATAACAAACACCGGCAGAAACAGACAATCCAACTACAATTAGGTAACATACGAGAAAGCGATCTAGAATATTGATTAAATTGATAGTATCAATACAGATTATAGTAGGTATCCATTGAGATTTTAGATAGAATAGGATTATTAATTACAATAAAAGGGCTATTGAGCGATTAATACAGTCTGAATTGTCAGATCATCATGATTATAAGATGTATGTGTATGGATTGATGAATAAGCTGATTAATTTATGTATTAAAATTAAATCCTTGTTTTTTTACAGATAAACGATATGATAGACTGAACTAATGATATAATCATTAATGGTTTAATTAAGTTCATGGTCAAAGGTTTTTAAAAGGATAAAGAAAAACATTGTCTCTTGAAGATGATTTAAATTATACCAGTCTTTGGTTTGATCATTGACTAAACGGGACTTATATTGGCTGTATAATTGGAATGAAGTACTATTAAAACTATATATCGATACGGAAAAATGAACCTACTACATGATATGAAGTAAGGTGGGTTCTGCTAGATAAAAGTGTTGCCTAAAGATGGTTATCCCTCGACAGTCAACACAATTATGTCGGTCTGTTTGACACCGGATATACACAGGCTAACCTCGCACCGCAATATGCCGGGTGTTACAATTTGCTAGCTATCCGGCCGGATACAAATATCCAATCAGATATAAATCGCATCTAGACGTACTATAACTGATGAAGTCAGACAATTTTATATTTCGTTTACAGTTAACAATGTATGTATTATGAAAATAATATGGTTATAGAATGTTAATAAAAAAATAATGATTTACTTTTTAGTATAGTTAAGGGCAATGGGGCTACACAAAAGAAAGCAATGAGAAGTCAGCGGGAAGATGGGATACGACGTTATTTCTAGAAGGATAGAAAGCGGAAATACGGAGACGAAATTGTAAAAAAAATTAAAAAAAAAACGCCATGTGTCGCGATTTTTTACTTTAGTATGCTGACCGCCTGATGGAAGCAGATACTGTTCACGGACTTTCGCGATGAATAGAGCATAGCCCCGTTGCTGTCTATCTTTTTTGTGTTTATATTTTGTTTTTCGATTCGCGGAGAAATGTTTACTACCATTACTTCCATCCAACGTTCATGGAGGGCGAATGAGCGGTTATTTTGGGCTCACCGTGCTTTATAGCCCATTGTTGAGCCGCTCAGATTTGATGTTAACCTTCGGGCGAACGCCGTGCCGAATTCCTAACCCTATGTACAACGCACGGCATATCAACTTTAACTCCGCGGTAGCCCTCTTCGACGCATTATTTTTAAGCCTCGTTTCGGTAGGTCATAGCACCCGAGGAACACCGAGTCAGGGATCCATTCCACAATTTGCGAGGTAAAAACATCGTCGGAAGCATATGACCTTCATCAAAACGCATTCTGAATCCGAAGACTTAGTGTATAACAAAAATCGATCGTAGCTTTCCTAACCTACTTTCCTAATACCATTCCGCGTCAGTACAGCGGAGATTGAGACGGTGCGAAGGAAATGGCCTACGGTGCAATGCAAATTGTGTTCTAAATCGATGGTACGTAAGTAGATCAGGTGTTAATTGATACTATTGGATGGCGGATTAAACTGCTGCACTTAAGATTGAAATAATTGATAAAATAATGTTTACATGACAGAATTTGCCGTAGTGCACGAACCGTACTTGAAATACTTAGGAGTATTTTTCGAAATTAAATTCTCACACTGGCTTAATTTAGTTGCATTTTGTATGCATACGTCTTGTTATAAATATTTATAAAGACAATCTATATAATCTGTATTACAAGTGAGTGTATGAGTGAAGTGAAGTTAATGAAATGTGAATCGAAATGTGTATCACGCGAATGTTTCGGTCGGCATTCGCTGACTTAATCCTTCATAACCGATGAGAGGCAATCCATTTATCATCGCTGACGATGCATTAAATTCAGCTGGGATTCCACACATCCTACTACTATGTCACAGATGGTTTCTGGTTATATGTTTGGAATCACTGATCGAATTTGGTTGTAAATTGGCACGGGTCCCGGATTAATGTATAAGCTGGATCAAGTCTGAAATGCATAGGGCCATTCGTGTATGTTACGCGAAATGCTTAGTACTTGGTCATATGCAGGCTTTATTTGTAATTTGATTTAATATCGGCTTTGCTGCGTAGGTCCGCATAAAAATACAACTTTACATTTTCAGGGAGGAATATAGACTGAATTAAATATTCAAATACAAATATCATCTTTTTGTATTATACATAAGAATCAAATGGCTATTGTTGAGTAATTATTGAGTTGTGAACTTCTTCGCGTCTCATGATAGTAATGATAATTGTGATTTCAATACACAGCTGCCAGAGCTTCTACCATTTTGTAACTGACGATCAAACGTGAGCATTCTTATTGTTTCATCCAGTGCCGTAGGAAGCCTTGTATGCGATGCCTCAATGCCTGCATACTTGCATGACCCAAAACTTGGAGACTTTGGAGAGGAGATGACCTATAATTTCTCTACGTCATTATGTCTTTTGCCTTTTCTATTCATTTTAATCCTGTATTTTCCCGAACTTCGCTAGGCAAGTTTCAGCTGGTGTACCTCTAATTCTTTTGGGATAACACATAATCGACATTGAATCCGTGATTTTGCAGTTATATACCATACCTTTCCTTTAAGTTATTGAGTTTCACAGACGCGCAAGTTTACCTCTCACAGACCGCACAATGAAACAATAACGCTTGTGAACTAAGTGTCGCACTGGATTGCTTGTGAAGTCTGGCAAATGGATCATGATTAACGGCTTACATTTTAGATTAAATATTGACTGTATTTGGCCGGTTTCTGGGTTGATGTAATGTTATGGAGAAGCTTCTGTGGGCTGCCCGAATGAGCGATATGCAGCATAAATAATAAAGGTAATAGTAATAGTATATCGTCGCTGTAGGTGGAGAACTAAATAACTCAAAATTTCTAGTTTCGAGATAAACGCGATTAACTGTTTTTTTTTCGTTATTTTTAAGCGTTATTAAAAACTATAAATAATTTTAATGTCGGTATTTTTATATATCTTAGGTCTTATTATCTATTATAATATGCATTATCAAAAAAACTCTGACCTGAAGAATAAAAATATAAAAAAAAAAAACTTCTTATTTAATTCTGCCACGACAATGTTTTGTAAGTTTACTGAAATAAACTACATAACTCGTATAGTTATTTAGTTTTGCCACACTAGAAATCATATGGTAAAGTAATTATAAGGTTAAATAATTACAGTTATAGAGTTTATTAAAGTGAATACCATTAGGATTTTCAATGTCTAAATTAAACAACTCAATTTATTTAATTTCTTTACTATTGAACAGATTATAAGTCGCTGTTTATTTATTTTATTATTTAATTATTTATTTTTTCTACAACAAAATATATATTATTTGAATATATTTATTTCTCCACTTTTAACATAAAAAAGCTATAATTTCGAAACGGGATAAGATAATGAAATGCTTGTTAGGCTTTGGCCTGGCCATGGCGCATATTTTGATATGCGCCATGTTTTGGGCAACACAAAAGTGATGAAAGTCCAAAATGGCCAAAATCCGAGTTATTTAGTTCTCCACCTACAACGACGATATATAGCATGTATAGCATGAGACCTTTTGAAGTTAACAAGTATTGCTGGTGGTAGGATGTATTTTATATCCGCCTGGATAGCAACCATCGTACACAAGGTGTTAAAATCCGCCATAGTGGACCACGTAAGTGTGTTTATTCCGGGATCAGCCTGTGTATAGCCAGTTTAACAGGCCGGCATAATTGTGTCGACTGTCGAGGGGTTTATATCTCTTGTCGGTTGACATTCTATTGGACCACACATCGCTTAGTAAATAGTTATATATAGTCCTTAAGTGCAAGATTTTTTGAATTTGAGTAGAACAAGATATCGGCACGTTCAAACAATAATCTATATTAACATTGCCTTTAGAGGTAAATATCGTTTGATAGCAACGAAAAATTTCCTAAACTTTTGAATCGATTCGGGCAACACTCTCATTAAAAGTGAATTTTAAAAAAAGCTAAAACACGAGCACTAGCTTTTATCTCAAATAACCACCTTTTACGCGGCGGAGCAGCAAGAAAAACTAATATTAATTAAAGACACATCACGCCTTATCCTCGAAAGGGATAAGAAGAGAGGCAACCAGTGCACACACTTTTTGCTCTGTGTGTTCCATATCATGATGTGTAGGGGTTGAGCCCCTCGCTATATCTAACTAATTCCAGACTGCCGGCTGTTATTGAGCACGAAAACCTAATAACATTATACCCGACTCTGGTTTCGAACCCAGGACCTCAGAGCGATATAATATAAGCCATATAACTTACCAACGCCATCGAGTCGCTTAACAAATAATAATATCAGCCCTGTATTATAAACAGTCCCACTGCTGGGCACTAGCCTCCTCTGTCACATAGAGGGTTTGGTAGACTTTACACATCCTAAAAATACCTATATAGAATTTCGCAGGCATCCAGGTTTTCTCACGATGTTTTCCTTCACCGTAAAAGTAATAATTCACAAAGAATACACACATAATTTTAGAAAAGTCAGAGGTGTGTGCCCTTGGTATTCGAACCTGCGGACATTGGTCTCAGCAATCCTTTCCACACCCATTTAGACAATCAAAATATTAAATAGTATTATAAATTACAGAATCTCGGTCAATAAAATACAATTTTAATAACGTGTTAAATAATCCTACAGTTTGAACATTTAAATCGGATTGAAGCCGCTGTATTGTGTAAACTGAGTGTAATTTGACTGGATAGAGGCACCGGATTAATGTAAAATTCATTATTTCGCGATCGCGGGAGATTTTTTATGAGGAAAAATAAAGTCGCTTACAAAAATAGGTTAGGGCTTTCATTTTAAATTTAACTTAAGCATGAGACCTTTTGAAGTTAACAAGTATTGCTGGTGAAATCAAACTAATTTTCGGATTCTATTACGGTTAGTATTTTATTTTTCTCCCGACGTTTCGAAGACTTTGCAGCCTTCATGGTCACGGGGGGGACTGAGGTGTTGTTCATCCAGGTATTGCTGGTGGTAGGATGTATTTTATATCCGGCCGGATAGCGACCATCGTACACAAAGTGTTTAAATCCGCTGTAGTGGCCCAAGGGTGTCGCGTTCCAGAATTAGTATGTGTATATCCGGTTCCAACAGGCCGGCATAATTATGTCGACTGTCGAGGGGTCTATATCTCTTGTCAGTCGACATTCTATTGGACCACACTCCACTTACCATCAGGGTCGGGACTCACTCTGCTGTGTCCGTAAAGAAAATAGCAGTATTCCTTAATTATCCTGGTTTGCATGTTTGATTCTGTGTCTGCAAACATAAATACTGAAACGGAATCTCCGTCTCGTAAGAAAATGAAATTACTCTGTACATACCAAAATACGTTATTAATAATTCAAATAAATTCTCGCCATGTTGACGGCAACATTGGAGACTAGATCATATACTAGATAGTATTACATACTAGTTCCCTCTATATAGTAAGTATCAATCGTCAAACAATACGTTAGCTTTGAGTTTGTTTTCCTAGCTGATTTATTCCGGTTTTAGACAAATTACATGGAAATAACAATATGACAATGGACATCCGATGCTTCAGTGTGACAAGAGCATTAGGTCCAATTACGTTTATTTTATTTCAAAGCATGTTTATTATTGTTCAAGCATTAGCATTTGATATTCACTCGTTGAAAAAATAGCCCAATCAAAATTGATTAAATACAAAATAGTACTATTTCGCGGCTTTTATCGCGGCTTTTATATAAACACCGCGACAATATCGATAATTTTATTTTAATGTCTAACTTTCGCGTAAACATATGTTATAACAAATAGTGTTAATATTTCAAACTACGTTTCCAACGTTGATCTTGATATTAGATTAACACTGGGGCTTTCCAAATTTACGTACGAATAAATACGGACACCAAAATCAAGGCGTCCATCCATATACATACAATTCGAACGTTCAATTAAACCAAATTGAAATCTCTCGGACCACTTTGGTATTGAATCAAACCGTCTAAAGTGCACCAACTACATAATAACTTTTGATAACCGAGCTGGTATTAGGCCGGTATTTGAGCCCATTACCTGCCAAATTTCACGATATAACAGTATTAGGTTGCTCAAATGAGCCAACGCAAATAGCTAACATCAAAACGGCTAGCATCTAGAATTTCCAAGCTCTGGATGATGAAAATGATTCAACGATAAAGTTTGTTACCAAATGTTCTGCCCGTTTCTCGTAGACTTGATACAATAATATAATGGCACAACATTATGCTGCCAGATCTAGAATGGTAGAACTTCTACTGATATATGGACATAATAAGACTTAATATCTGACGTTGTTTTGACTGTTTATGGGCGGTCGTATCGCTTACCATCAGGCGAATGGCAGGCTCATCTTGTCATTAAAAGCAATAAAAAAAAGCCACTGACTTCACCCGCGTATGTGTGTAAATATGTATTCCGTTATGCATTTATATTATGTTTCTAACAAATGTGAAACCTTTTATAATTGTTTATCAAGTTTGCTTTAGTTATAACTACGACTATCTTGTTATTCACAATGTACATTCCGTGCCATTCCAAATTCCGTTGCGTATGGAATCTTAATACTATTAATGCACATACAAATCCCTCGGAAATGCTGCGGTACATTCTGCTTAGTTCTATACTGTTATTATATAAGTTAGCAGGTCCTAGCGGCGGGAAAATCTTGAACATGCTATACTTGATGTTTGCTAAACCTGAACGAATACACATGAAAATAAGATTTTTATAAATTGAAGATAGTTTAGGTTTCAGTGGGGCTTTTAGTCCGATTCCCGGAAGAAGACCTTGTTTGATTAATTTCTTTAATTTCTGTCACTCACACGACGTCTCATGACATTGTTGGATAGATTTATTTTATTTATTTAAAATTATAGCCAACAAACTTATATTTAGTAAGAAAAACCATAATTCCCGCTATTTTCGAGTATATTTGCACTAAATTGATCACGCCATCATGTCTCGTTGTCAATTTATCACCCCAGATATAAAAAAGATATCGCTGACCTATTTTAAAACAATTATTCGCAAATGTTTGCATATTCTCGCCCGTAAGTCGTGCGTCATAAATGTATGGAACGTTTGCTCAAGGCCGTTACCTCGGATAGAGGCCTTAATAGTTTTGCAAGGGAATTGAAATCTCGTCACATGCTATTATTTAAGCAGAGGCCGTCTGCACGGCGCCTTACGGCTAACAAGGTCAACATAGTAACCTGGTTGTGCTAACTCCAACACTGTTATTTCTGCTACCCCCACCTGTACGGACCAACGGACCAAATATGAGTTATTTTTTTATTGTTCTTATTCTTTTAGTATTAGAATAAAATTGAAATAAATGTGTTTGCTCTTTTAATATTATCACTATTTATAGGCACTTTTTATTAACTGCTAACACCCGCATTCAGGCAATGTCATAGTTGTTTATCAAACAATCAACTGAAGTAGTTGTATCACAATATTTGCCAATCAGAGCGCCCCTATGCCTATGCACTACGAAGTCTATCGTGCCGTAAGCACTGAGAAACTGATACAATTGTCATAGCATTGGTCTGTATGTAGCTAAGTATCCTTTGTAAATATGGACCTAATAATAGTGCGGCAGCCTTTACCTCATTTTTATATATTTATTATTTATACATATATATCATCATAACAGATAAAATATGAATACGATGTTATACAGAGAAAGAAGTTTATTATTAATTTTAACAATTGGTTTCAATTCACCTATGGGTCATTTCTGTGAATTCTTGCAGGTTGCGTATAAATATCCAAGTTGTACTATTTGGCCACTATGTGGTCCTTTTCTGACAAAAGATTGCTGACCTCTAGTGTAGACAGTAGCTGATTTGTTTATTTAGTCACTTCGTGGCTTCGGCTATTGGTTTTCGATAAGCTCAACTATTAACTCGGTACAAAGTTGAAATTTGTTTAAAGTGGTCTCAGTAAGCTTATAAATGCTGGCTTGGTTGGATTGCTTTAAGGAGTTTTTAGGTTCAGGCCCTTCAAAATGAGAGGCTGTTCTTAATAGTATTAATTCATAAAATAACTGATGCCAAGAGACATTAGTTTTATTTATTTTTTGGGGAACTGAAATTAAAACACTTAACAGAGTTTTTAATGTTTCTTCTCATGTAGAATTTAAAAGTGGAATCAAGAAACTAATTGATTAAGAACAAATAATTTAATATTATTTCTAATTTGACAATGTTTATAAAATGTTCATAAAAACCGTAAGGAATCTGTTTACGTAGATTATAGTGCAATTGCTTCAAATAAATGACGAAGGAAACCTTGTAACCGAAATATACGATTTCACCTCGATAATGACATCAGAGTTCATTGATCCATGGAACACCGTTGCTAAGCAACACTATCGAAAACATACGAAATTCACGCTATATAGTTACAATGTGATAACATTTGTGTATTTCCTTAGGCGAAACAAATTGCTTGAAGGAAATAGCAACACCCATTTTATATAAATAACGTAGCGCATATTCTGTTTACTTAGAGGTGTAGTTTGCCATGTAAGTACTTATACAAATAAAAAAATTAAATGGACTTTTGTGTTTTTATCAAAAAAAAATTAGTTCTTTAGTAAAATAAACTACAAATTGTTGAATTTGTTTTGGAAGAAAATTTTATACAAATAATACTTCAAAACAAACATCCAAAGTCTAACCGTGTTAATATCTTCCCAAACTTATGCCTTTCAAAGTATAAGATTTTTCACCTTAGTGTTATAACTACTGTTATGATATATAAAACTGTTATGGTGTTATATATGTATAAATCTTATCTTATATATATATATATATATATATATATATATAATGAATCCCTATTTCCCTTGGTCACGCCATCACGCGTTAAAGGCTGGACCGATTTCATTATTTTTTTTGTTGTGTTTGTTATTGTCAGGAGAAGGTTCTTATGAAAGAAAAAAATAAAAAAAATATGCATATATAAATAGAAAATTTAAGAAAACTTAACGAAAATATAAATTTTATATAACTGTCAATTGTTTGAAATAACACTCAGCGATTGACAGAATGCGCGCTGCAAATTCATAGTTAAGACCGGACAACGTCTGTCGGGTCAACTAGTAATAAATAAATAAACTTCAAACAACGCTTATCAACCATTACAAAGTATTGAAGCCATTCGAAAGGTCCAAACTATTAATACTCGTCGAATGTAGACGAAGTTTGTTAGCGATAAGCTAACCCAAAATTTCCCTGTTCGTCACAATTAATGTGGGGGTGCAAAGGAAGAGGGCAGAGGGAGAGTTGTCTAGTCACGTGATTCCTGGCGAGCGTTGCTTTGAAAAGTGGTATATTTAATTGTAGAGATCTTTTCTTAAATTATATCTCACTTAGATATGTACAATCGTTAACGCCAGTAGAAAACTCCAATCGATTTTTTTAAATTTATGCATGCATGGTTAAGTGGCCCTACTATGGTAAGTGGAGGCCTAATGAATTTCGACTGACGAGAGATGATTATCCCTCGGCAATCGACACAATTACGCCGGTCTGCTGAAACCGAATTGACAATGGCTGATTCCAGAACGCGACACACTTGGGCCACTATGGCGGGTTGTAACACCTTGTGTACGGTGCTCGCTATTTGGGCGCATATAATATATGCTACCACCAACGACTAGACTTATCGCTAAGATATGTTTTTTCTATACATATTTGTGTTTTCTATTAGTGTAAAATATTGAAGAAAGGCGTCTTCGCTACAGCGCCTGAGCTACAATTTTCAGCTCACAATACCCAAATTCTACATAATTAAATCAAGAATCACAAAAACATATTTCTGCTCTCCGCCTTTCGAAGTCGACGCCAAAAATACGATCAAGATATATTACAAACAATATGAAGTTATGATTTTTTTACCCATTCACAAACCAAGTATAATTTAGTATAACACAAAAAAACTTGAAACACAAACACAAAATAATGTCGTAGTTAATTTTGATATAAGCAACAATCCATTTATATTAAAAAGGAAAAGAAGAATTTGAATGTTATAGAATGCAAAATGAAAACGAAGCTGACCCTGAAATGAAAGTGGAAATATAAACGGATACAGATTGAATGAAAGAGCGGCCGGAAATAGGAAATGCGCTATCGTATTGTAACTAAAAGGCTATGCGGAGTGGTAGAATCTATAACTGATTTAAATCAAATGGACAGTTCTATATCGGACTTTGTTTAACTCTTCTTTTTTGTTCTATTATTTAAAGCGAAATAGTTTATATTGTTAAAGTATATTTGAACGTTTACGATAAAATAGATAAATCATAAGTAAGGAATGAAAGTTTAAGTTTTAATATTATATAAAAGTAGTGGAATACATAATAACATAAAAAATACATCATGTATTGGACGTCAAGAATAGAATTACGTTTCCGCTGGGCTGCAATGAAATACATGACATGAAAGGTGTGGCAACGGATACGGACAGACGTGTACAAGCCCGGGTATTTCTATTTAGTTTTTTAGACAACTATACTTATAAAGTTGTAACTGAATATTTTCTTGATGACAACAAAGGATAAGATGAATAAAGTGTTACCCGTAGTCGCCATAACAAAATATATGTCCATTATATATACAAAAGTTATTAACAGTTTATATGTTAGCTAAAAGTAAATACGCGAATCATTCAATAGATTTGGATGTTTGGCACAATTCCTATAACATTATAGGCTACTTTTAACCTGGCGCAGTGCAAAAAGGGCTTTCGGGAAAACCATTCACACCCATCGGTCCGCGAGCTGAAAACAAACCTAGCTATAATCTGGAAACTAAATCTTGTGCAATTCGTCATACTTAATAATAGCTGCCTCTGTTCCATTAGTTTCCACATTACGTCAGATACGAATCGCTTCCTATCTGTAGAACAGCCGCGTCTGGTGACGCTTTTAACGCCCTTTGTATTCAAACGGAATGCACAGCAATTTTAAGGTGTATACGATGAACGAAAAGGTCATTAGGGATTTTGCGTTTTGACTATACTAACTTCAATTGTACTTCTATAATTTATCTATGGGTATTGTATGACACCGAGCGATGCAGCTCAGTGAATCTTTGGTAATACTAATTATCTTTGTTTAACCAATAACTTGCTAACTTTATAAAAATAACGTCTAGAGTATTGAAAGTATCAACACTTAATTTAAACTGATTTAAAATATTAGTAATCGGAGTAAGTTTAGATTTCTCATCTGAATTTGAGCCATTAGCACATTCTATTTTTACTGCAAAGTATTAACATGAAGTTTTGGTTCTAACAACTCAAAATGATGTGAAATTTCTATTTGAATTCAGTTTGGAAATTAGAAGCTCTTGTAATTACTGTACATTTTGTGCATGAATCACAGACGAACGTAGTGCTTTGTTCAAAGTTCTGTTTGGCATTTCTATGGTTTATGAGCAGTCGCTTTCTCTCAGACGAGTGGATAGCTCGTCATCTAGTATAAATACTCTAAAATAAACAGAACATCCATTAAACTTTTCCATTCTCCTAACGCGTTAAAAATTTCCGAAGACGCCTGCAGGTATCCGGACAAGTTTATGGGAGTTTTAGCATCTCACCTACATTTCTCTAAGTTTCGAGAACTTTTCTGTTAAACTACTTCTGACGGATGTTTTAAATGGAACTCGGTTGTTCTTTACTAGTTAAAACAAGTTTCGACACGTGGTCTTTCTTAGCTATGCAAATTTTGCAACTATTGTTTGGACTTTATTGGATTATGCGAAGGTCCTCTAGATAAGAAACCTAAATACACGAGATTTGACCACCAAGGGAATCATAATTTTTATCTTAATCTGAAAAAGAAAACATTTTACTCCAAATAGGTGATTTGAGATGACCCCGGATAGAATTAATATCTGATATGACTCATCACCGTATCACATCTTGCGACTTTAACTCAACAAACATATCACACCCTTACCCCTAAAAGGGTAGAAAAGGTAACCAGAGCACCTACTTTATCCTATGATGTAATGGGGGCGATATTGGGCGAAAATTCCAGTCTCGAGTCTGATACCGAGCAGAAAACTCAAATTATTTTCCCTGATCCGGGACTCGAACCTGGGATTTCAAAGTAGCTGACGCAATACAACCACGTTACCTAAGCAGACTAGACAATAAACTAACAAATAAAAGCTACTTAATCTTACAATACAAGCCTGACTTAAAAGAACCCGATGTAACTTAACACTTTCAATCAATGAACGATTAAAGTTTCAAACAATACTCGTCAACTCGTCGACGAAGTTACTTGTCCACGAGTCGCGAAATGCAACTAGTGTCAACTTATAAATTGAATTATTTCTGTAAAGAATTATTGAGGATGTGTCATCGTCAATTTAACATCATTAATGATAGACAGACTTATACGACATATTCTATGGTTTAAAGAAGAAAGAAGATGTATATTGCGAAGTAACATATTAAGCGCTTGATTTTTAGGATAAATAAACATTAATTCAGGACATGACTTGATCATTTCTCTGTCATAATAGAAAGAAAGCAAATTTACTCATTTAAAATGTTAGATAAAATAATTTACAACCGATTTCGGTCAGGTGCCAAACGTTTTAAATAAATAGCCTTTATAGCAAACTTTATTGGAATTAATCGTAGTATTCATGATTAGCCGACCGTGGACGTATCAATCTCAATAATGGAAGCCTCCACGCTTGCGGTCTTCTGCATGGCTTTACTCGTGATGCATCAATTTGTACAAACACTTCGTGTTGACACTAAGGCGTCGATTACACATGTTGCAGATACAAGTGATGGCAACCAGTTATCGTTATGTTTAGGGGAGAGACAGTTGGTTTCCAAATTCATAAATTTAACAGTTTAGGAGGCAAGTCACTGCGTTGTTATTGCTACACTTACACATTTAGTTGAAGCGAAAACAAAATTCAACCTTTGATTTGTTTAGCAACGAGTTGGACCAACTATGAGTATCGGATAGGGGCCGATTTGTTTGCGCCAAAGAAGGCCACCACAGGGCTTTGGTTGTTATGCCGGTGTATATAGTGTTGGAGACTCGGTTCAATGTTTGCTTGGACAATGATATACTTCCGAGTGTAGACGTTGGGTCGCAAGACCGGTGAAACCAACAGCCGTTACACTCAACTCATCAGTGGCATTAGTGACAAAATAACTATGAATACACGAGATCATAGACTTGCGTTATTAGTATAAAAGTTGACATTTTAAACTTGGAAAATAAATAAGTGGTATTGAATTATAGGGGGCGTAGTTGTAATTTGTACGCGGTACGAGTATGACTACGGCGCTGAAGTCTTTGGTTCGAATCCCGGGTCGTGCAAACAATAATTGTGTGGGTTTTTCCATATTAATATTCAGTTGCAAGTCTGTCAGCCAGTTGTTGGTGTAATACCCTCACATCTCATGTACGTAAAGCCATTGCGCGCCTGATCTGTCTCCTATTGGATTGCTTTCTTATCGGACTATGAGAGTGGAAGAATAGAAAGTGCACCTGTGTACTACGCACACAATGCACTACAATATCTCCATTCTCCAGCGTACCTGGCCGATTTCCGCTGAGATTGACCGTGGCCGAAGTTCAGCTAGGAGGTTTTCATTCATAGTGCTACAATGCAAGTTAAAAAGTTTTTGGTAACTAAACGAGTAGTGTAAGCGAATCACTTGTTGGTAAATGTTGAAACGTTTAACAACTTTTTATAGATGCAACCAGTGGTAGGTAGCTATAAGTACAAATCTACATTGTAGTAAGTGTCTTCGTGTATACCACACAGTTTATATTGAGCAGTTATTATCTAAGATCTGTTTAGAATGTTATGTCGATGATTTTTTTATACCTACATGGCAGAGACCGCTCGGAGCGGGGTTCGATATAATGTCGATTGACGGGAGACGATTACCCCTCGGCAGTCGATAGAATTATGCCGGCTTGTTAGAACCCAATATGCACAAGTTTATCCCGGAACGCTGATTACCTTTTAAGTATTTTATTACTTTTGTACTTTGTAAAATGTAATAAATATTTCAATACATGGGCTACAAAACCTTATATATATTATATTATATTATTCATAAATATAGTGTTAGTTATTGTTATGCTCTGATTCACTCTTTCTGTCAAACATTGACAGTTATGTAAAACTAATACCTATTTTAAATTTTCTAATGTTCCGCTCAACTTCCTTAATTTTTTCTTTCATAACGACCTTCTCCGGACAATTATGAACATAACAAAATTAGCAAAATTGTTCCATCCGTTCACACGTGATGCGATGACCAAGGGAAATAGAGATTCATTTTTAAATGTATACATATCAAATACTATACACGTCCCGTCTTTATCCATCTTATTTGAAAATATATCTGTGGCCTTCGAGAGCCCGTGACGTGTTCCGTATCACTGCGACCCTCACGCTTCAGATTTCCGAACGCGTAGTCAAATTAAGATATATTGCCACCGTTTCCATCTAACGTTGCATGTTGGTGTTTGGTAACTTGTTTATACCTAAAATAGTTTGCAGTAACTGTTTTACCAAGTGTGTTAAGACCTATTAGTTCTTAAGAAGCAATAATTTACGTATTACATAGGGATTTTGTTTAACTATATCACGAAAACATTATAGTTTATTTTAGTACAGTACGTAATAATATGTTGTAAGGTAACGGCAGTTGTTTTTTTTATTCCTTTAGTAGGCAAACGAGCCAGTTGTCCGTCTAATGGTAAGCAGCATCCGTCGCCCAAGTACTTTGCAATGGCAATGTGTACTTGGTAGATATATTAATAAATATATACTAATATAAATCTAAAGAGTGTGTTTAAACGCGCTAATCTCTGGAACTATTAAACCGATTTAAAAAAATGTTGTATTAGTAGAAAGCTACCTTATTCCTGACTGTTATAGGCTACTTTTTATCCTGGCAAAATTTATCACGCAAAAACATTTTCACCTGGCCTTAGGAAACATTTAGTTTTGTATCATAGTAAATAAACTGTTCTCCAAAATCGCAATAAATTAACTCCAAAAGCAGAGTTCACTCAGTTTGTATTAAAGGCAAAAATGGTTCGATTACTTCGATATTCGACGCGGATACTAAAAAATCGCACTAAAATCACAGCCAATATGTCTGATTCTCTGCTTTGTGTACAAGGCACATACGAGAACATTCGAAAATGCTGAACATAGTCTGTGAAAAATGAAACAACAAGGCTCGTGCCCTGCACGCCAGCGAATTGAAAAAGAAACGATTTCTATGATACGTGTCAAAAGGAAATAGTTTTCGGAGCGTCACGTCGTCCTCTGTGGACAAAACGAAATACCGCTCCTATAAATTTTTTTGATACAATTCACAATTATGACGGACAAAGTCCAGCCTAGATCTAGAGATTTACAGTTCACATTGGCCGAATTGGTGTAAAAACGATACGGTCAATTACAACATATTGGATTAGATCTGGTTTTGAAATTTGCACATGAACCGAGGTGAATACTAAGACACTTTTATTCTTTCGTTCGCCAGACGGTAAACGATATGACCGCCCATAAACAGTAGAAACACTATCCAATACCTTGAATTACAAAGTATTGTTTGGTATTCCACTGCGCTCACAATCCTGAGACGTGAGATGTTAAGTCTCATTGTTCAGTAGTTAGACTGGCTACAATGACCTTCAAAACGAAACACAAATGGCTACACACTGCTGCTTGGCGGCATAGACATTGCGGTGGTAGCTACCCAGGCGGACATTCACATATGAGACCTATCACCATTCAAAATCTTGCAAAAAAAAGCGACAAATAACTTTATAGCATTTTACGTTTCGTAATCTGCAACTATTATGGACAGCTTGCTGACTAACAGCGAGGAGTGAGCCACTCGTTCCCTATCTTTCAGCATCAAAACAAAAGTCGAAATACACGATTTCGATAGAAAGTTCGAAAACGATTCGATACAGCGTTAGAAAGCGATCTAAAAGTCAATCGAATTCACATATGTGTAAAGATTCATGGCTTTAAAACGTATTCGCCTTTATAACTTTATTATGCTGCTTCAAACACAGCCCGCCATTTACGTGACAATCGGACCTCTAGTTGCCAGCACAAAGGAAAAATTCGACACGAAATTTTAGTTGCACTGTGTGTGAAATTCCTATATCTACGTTGGACGAGACGATGCTATTTTCCGACCGAACACGTACTGACAATTTTTTATCTATTTTCCTGAATTGTCAGATCCTGTTGTGAAGTATTTTTGTTTGCAATTTAAGGTTTGTCGTATGTAAGCGATAAAATATTATATCATATTTTTTAAATATAACTCTGCAACTACGTGTATGTTGTTAGGATAAAAATGTTGTTGTGAGGGTATATGTGACACCTTTTGCTATAAAAACACTGAGTGTTTGATAGACCGAACCCTAATCGATTATGCCTTTGTCCTCTCCCAACGATCTTCCTGAGTCGAGGTTCGTACCCACTCGGGGGTGCCCTCAGCGTGGTCGTTTAAATTTAAAAGGCTGGAGCGTCCAAAGGGTTCACCCGGAAGACCGGTGCAGCTAAATAAGTCGACTCGGATCAGGCTACTAGCAGTAGTAATTAAAAAAATAGACAGACCGAAGCAGTTGGTCATTGATAGATGTATCGGTCGGTTGGTTGGTGTAATATTTATGAAAGTATATCTTAATATTTGTAGGCAGTGTCCTTTTTATTTTGTTGGAAATCGTCTCAGCTCCTAAAAATACAAATAAATCATTTTTTATATATAAATTTTGTATGATTCCTCTACACATGACCTTAAATTTAGTTAAAAAGAAATTGTTGGCTATCATCGTATCACCGAAATTTTATTTATGCCGGCCTATTTAATTGCTACACATTTGTAGCATAGTTCGGCAACCGAGGTGCCATGATGTTACACGATCTCTACAAACATCCATAATGCCTGAATAATCACGCGTTGACGGCATGGAGTAGAGGTTAGGAAGGGAAATACGCTGTGTAAGCCGAAATCGCCCCGAAATAATCATGTTTCTCGTTTAGTTTGGCTTTCCCGTTTAGTAATTGGACGGACTAACGCGTCTCTTCCACTGCCCAGTATTATTTCATTCATACATATACTCCCGCCTTTTATCCCCGGAGGTAGGCAGAGGCGCAAATAGTGCACTATTCGCTTTGTATATCAGTATACATCATCTTTCATAATGGGATGGTTCCCATCATTATATGTTTCGAGCCAATCTACAAATTGAACTCTGAGCTGATACTAATAGAAATCACTATCAGTTGTCCCGACACGGATATCGAACCCCCGATATCTCACGGCAGTCGTATAACACAACAACGCCTTCGAGGCAAGCAGTTCTTACTAATTCGCCTCATTTATTATGCATGTAATGAATGTACTGGTCTCTTTAATGAGTATTTATCGCGGAATGACTGGCCTGTTTATTCCTGCAGTCGGTCTTTTACATTATTGAGGATTAAGTGGATTAAGTCTATTAATGAATTAACAAGATTAAAAGGCATTATTGCTGATTGAGTCGAAGGAGGTCGCTGGATGCGGGCCGCTTGCAATAAGGCGATCTGGAAGACTTTAGAGGAGGCCCACGTTCAGCAGTGGACATCCTACAGCTGATGATGATGATAATGATGATTGCTGTTTATGGAGTAATGGTTGAAAATTAAAATAGTTGGTGCTAGCCAGCTAGATGTAAATATTAAAGCCGAAGGAAATCAAACAAAATGTGATACTCAGTTTAATTTAAGCCTGTGAGGTAACAGCATTGAATATCTAGGGGTAAAAGTAAATTGCACTAATACTGAACTAAATATTTGAATTATTGAAATAGTAATTTTAGTAACTAACCTATTTTAGCAACTATCTAATGTTTGTTTTTGTTTTATTAGAGTTCTATAACTTTACGGTTTAATGCTTTTGGATTTTAGGAACAATGGAGAGGAACACAGGCACGCGGCAACGGTCAATGTGGATCCGAGCGTATTCTACGTTCAAGCGTATCGCATTCAAACGATTTATTGTCAAAGGTGCGGTGCATGGTGATGTGCGTAACAGGCGATAAATTGAACGTATTGGACACGCTATACAAGCGACCTACCACCTCGATCGATACACGGTATTATAACTATTATACGTATACTAAGGAATTTGACAGAGTTGTGCTTATGATAAGTCAAGGTATATGAGAATGAGATATAACTGCTGACATTTTATATTGGATGAAAGAAATGAATGACTACAAAGTAAATGAATTATAATATGTTGAGCATGGTCTTCTCTCCTACTGAGACGGTTTAGACCTTAGTCCACCTGATTCGCCTAGTGCGGATTGAAAGACTTCACAGCGCATTTTTATTAAAAGGTGTCCATTGAAGTTGGAAAGTTTTAGAAAAGTCGGGAGAAAATAAAAACTAAAACCGCGGTAAAATTAAAAAACTAATTTAATTGCGTGATATTCGCGTAACCTCTCCGATCAATGCTCAGAGAGATCATTCTGATCGGAGACAAATATCTTACCTTTAATAATTGAAATTGATATCTGAGTCTTAGATTATCTCTGAACAAGATTTATTATGCAAGCGCATCATCATGCAAATCAGTACCGTTTAACGGCAGTCCCTGACCGAACAATTGAATTGAGATAATCACTGAGCGATATAAAACTCCTTCGTTTTCAAACTTTTACTTTTAAACTCCCCGCAGCTTCAATGTAAAGTATTTTCAACAACTTGACAGTTTGAGACAATTTTACCAGACAAAAAGATAACGGACAGCGGTTTCTTTATTTTAAGGAACAAAGCATGATCTTGTTTATTTATGTGGATAATAATCCTGTCGCTTTAGTGGCGCAGTTGTATGCGCTATGTAAAACGGATCTGAGGTACCGGGTACGAATGGGTCAGGAAAAGAGATCTAGATTTTCATGCTCTGTAGCAGCCTGGAGTCAGGATTTTGTACCCGATATGGCGATCGGCTCGCTTTCTATCATATGTTGGGACGGAACACACAGGGGAATAGTGGCTGCCCTAATGGCACCTCTGCCTACCTTTCGAAGATAAAGACATGATGTGTATTTCGATCTCAGCATAAATTGCATACCTGCTAATTCACGAATATCATTTTCTATTCGTGAAATAAAATTTGATATTTGCGAAATAATTTTTAGTGTTCAATTAACTAATTTAAATAATATTTTAGCTTTATGTTGTAACGTGCTGTACTCAAACTTCGCGTGGATTCATCTATTCGAGCTCGTAAAAGTTTTAAAGCAAACTCCAACTACGTTAAAACGACCATACCTTTATTTCGTACATCTGATTTCAATGAAACAAGGCCTTTATACTGTAAAATTATTCTCTGTTCATCTGTAAAAACTACAAAAAATCCCGTTTAGTTCTTTTAGAGACAAACAAACAGACACCGCGTTCTGCTGTTCAATTATATTATGAATTGGTAGTACAGCTGAGATAATATATGAAATGATGTATATGAGATGTACGCATGCGCTCTGTTATAGATCTACAAGACTTCCTCACAAGACGGTTTAACCATAGGACCGCGGAAATGCCGGCTTAAGCCCGTGAGGGAGACGCGGTCTGGTAATCCAGGGATTATTTCCACCGAAGTGAATATGCATAGGGATATAATTGCAGTGGACAAAGGGTTGACTTGGCTCGCCGCGACGTAACCCAAGTCCTGAGGAATTCCGTATGAAATACGGATTCCTCGAGGTTTTATTTAATTAGGTCATTGATTTTTGAAATGTGATATTGTTAGTTGTAAATAATTATCTTTTCAAACAAATGGCAAAAATATGAATAAACATGATAAGATTGGATAAGTTCTAAAAAATTTCTGAAGTAAATTGCAACAGAATTTGGAAATATACATAGGCAGTTGTTTAATATCTTAACTAACAGTTATGCATAGGTTACGTTATAATCGTGGAGCAAGCTTTTAAATCAAACACAAAATAAGTAACTAGTGGTAGGTCTCTCATATTTGAGAGTCCGCCTGGGTAGGTACCACCGTAACGTCTATTTCTGCCGCCAAGCAGCAGTGTGTAATCATTGTTGTGTTCCGGTTTGAAGGACATTGTAGACAGTGTAACTACTGAACATAATGAGACTTAACATCTCATGTCTCAGGATGGCAAGCGCAGTGGAATACCGAGCAATACTTAGTAATTCAAGGTGTTGGATGGTGTTTCTGTTATTTATGGGCGGTCGTATCGCTTACCATCAGGTGAACGGTGGGCTCATCAAGTCATTTAAAGCAATAAAAAAAGTAGTTAAGGTCTACCGATACACGAACTGACAGATTTCTTGTTAACGAAATTTAAATTATAGTCCATTGAAATGTTACATTTTTTAGGCCTTACCTTGCGTTTTTTAGAGGACGCAATTTTATTTTTTAGAAGTGTAGGGGGGTCAGTGTAAAGCTAAAACCAAGTTTGTGGGGTCGCCACCCTTGTCCCACGGCCGCCATCTTGGGTTGAAATGGTTTTACGATGTATCTCTTAAACTATTTATCTGACAAAAAAAATTATATACATTTTTTGTTGCAAATTAAATTCTCTGCAACTTTGGTCTAGTAACTTTTGTCGTAGAACTATAAATAAAAAAGTTATAAGCGAAAATGTTAAGAAATTCAATGTTAAGCAATGTCCATTGCAACGTCATCAGAACGTGTGTTTATAAGGTTCATAATACGTACAACACAAACCCGCGGTTGTCGGCTTGTACGCGAATTACTTGGATCCTGAATCGCTTTGGGACAGATGAAGCAATTGCTTAACATTTTTGCTTATAACTTTTTATTTATAGTTCTACGACAAAAGTTACTAGACCAAAGTTGTAGAGAATTTAATTTGCAACAAAAATGTACATAATTTTTTGTCAGATAAATAGTTTAAGAGATACATCGTAAAACCATTTCAACCCAAGATGGCGGCCGTGGGACAAGGGTGGCGACCCCACAAACTTGGTTTTAGCTTTACACTGACCCCCCCTACACATCTAAAAAATAAAATTGCGTCCTCTAAAAAACGCAACCCCAAATGTAACTTTTCAATGGACTATTAATTCCACACTGTCATGTGTGAACGACACACTGTCAACATTTGATACAATTCCGCGTGGAATCTAAACTATCACAGAGCATACAAACCGTAAGCAGCTGTAACCACAATCTGTTTGGATTGGGTCGTGGACGATCTGACTAGGAGATGGTGCGCTATCTTATTAATTAATGAAAGCGTAATACCTATCTAGGTAAAGCAGAGCAAGCAGATAAGACATTGAATGTTCCCGGAATTTGATTAGTAAAGTAAATTATACTAAACACAATAAATAGTAGTGGAATGGACTATCGAGACGAATGTCCGCAGTTTGAAATCCCAAGACACCGACGTCTGACTTGTTTAAAAAAAAGGATGTTCGTATTATTTGTGAATTATCGCATTAACGGTGAAGCAAAACATGGCGAGGAAATCTACATACATGAGTTCTCTATAGGAATTTTGAGGCTGTGTGAAGTCTACCAATCCGCACTAGGCCAGCGTGTGGGACTAAGGTCAAATCCCTCTCAGTAGTAGAGGACGCCCGTACCCAGCAGTGGGTTAGTATATAATACAGGGTTTATTATTTATAGTTAACATCGACTTTAAGTTTGTCATAAAGAATTATTCTAGCTAATATTTTTGTGATTGGTAAATATTTGAGTCTACAAGCAAGAAATAAACATTTTCGCAGTTCTTGGTATCCGTAAATTTTTCGTCAGGGCTCGGCAAACTGGTTTCACTACATCTGATGTTACGCGAAGTCTCTCAAACATAGTTCAGTTTCGATAAGAACTTGGTGCAGTGCCGATATTTTGTACGTCTCTAACGTGTTTGCATAGCTCACGGTATGTATGAGATACAAAACAAACTTGCCATACATTTGTTGACAGTGATAGTTAAGTGCTTATTGGAGTAGAAATAAGGTCACATTATAATCGAATTGTATGCGATCTTGTTTGCCAAATATTCAGATTTATTGTTTAATGACTTCTTATGTTTACGCGAATGTTAGACATTCAAATAAAACTATTTTACGGATTTTATCTCGGCTTTTATGTTATAATTACTCCAGACGTTTCGAAGACTTTGCAGCCTTGGTCACGGGCCGGACTGTTATTGTTTTTTAGTTTATTGTATAAGCTTACGGCTTTGTTGCCAAAGGTTTAGGCAAAGGTGTATCTTCAAGTAGATATACGTATTATATTATGGGACTAGCGTACCGCGATTCATAACACAGTATTATGATTTGTGCCTGACTGGCATGACACAAGGCTTGTTTAATCACTAGCCTCTCGCGCTTCTGTTAAACTCTTAAATAAAATAGTACAGAAGTTTTTGAACTTTTACAAAGCAGTAACCTATACCCAGTAATTCGGTCCTGGATTTGTAAATAGGCCGTATAGGCCGCGGTCTATGGGCGGCAGCCTCCTAGGGGCGGTAGAATTCAGAGGACTCGATTTCGATTCTCGATCGAGGACTCACTCATGTACATACATAAATAAACCTACCTACATGGAGCGGCGGAAATAAAGTGTTCTACACTCATAAAAAGTATAAATCCAGCACTGCAGTAATTGCATTATTACGTTAAACCGTCAAGTAATATTAGCTCTTACTGCTCATAAGCCTGGAGACTGAAATAGATGCGATAGAATCGCCCTATCATGGCACGGAACACCGATGGCGAAAAATCTTCTCTTGTTGCACCGCTGCCTACCCTTACGGCGACAAAACGTGATGAACAAAACAAACATGTTAAATCTGGACATCACTAAAGAATAGAGGAACAGACTCGCGCTAGACCTAGTAAACTCGATACTAGACTGAAGCTATGCACCGGTTCAATGACCTAGCTAATTTTACAGACAAGGTCACTGCTATCGGCCGGCCGGCAGACACAACGCGAGTTCGTGTGTGAAAATAATTTGCAGCAAAACTATCGGTATTCGAGGCTATGTTGAGTATCATGAAAGTAACGGACACCATTACTGTCAAATAATGACATTGGAGTGGCAAGTGTGACGATTACTATAAATATTACTTAACCCTTGAAGCATCTGAATGTTAGCCGGCAAACATGACAGCTACATGACATTACGCGTGTCACCTTATTATGTAGTACGTAAGGTTATATTCCCGTGACACACGTAAATGTCATGTAGCTGTCATATTTGCCGGCAAACATCTATAGCTAGCTGTTAGTAATGTACACTCATTTGTATATCGCGCTTACGATCAGTTACTGTGCAGTCACTTTGCAGTACCAGAACAAAATAGAATATCGACCTCAGGGATTTTATTATGGCAAAGTATATTAAAATACCCGCGTGAATTGCATATTTTGGCGTCGTCTGGTTAGCAATTATAATTTACTTTTTATTTTACCAACATATAAAAATCATTTTAACAATAAATTAAACCGCCTTCAAAAACCACTCAAAACCAAAATATAATTTCACATAACAGGTATATACCAATACATATAATATATGGATGCCAATTTTGGAGAATTGATAGCCTCCTCCTTTTTTTGAAGTCGGTTAATAAATGAACTGCTCTAAACAAAAATAACATTCAAACAATCACAAACAAAATACACGTACACCAAGCCCGATGTACAGAAGTGACATATCTATGATCATTTGCCGCGCATCGTGGTTGCACCGTTCCGCGTCGGCGCTCATTAAGGAAAGCAGTCTATATTTTGTTTATGTATTTTACGTCTAATATAATGGTCTTCTCACCGCCCTATCTTTACTTAAATATATTGCCGCGTTTGCCAATTAATTTTCATTGTTCTCATGCCATTATAAGATACTAGCTTTTGCCTGTAATTGTTTCCTAGGTAAATATTTTCCCGGGATAAAGCATATAGCAATCAGGAGTATTGTAGTTTCCTTTTAGTAAAATAATCAAAATCAGTTTAGTGTTTCTCGAGATTAGCGCGTTCCAACAAATAAGCAAAATCTTCACGTTTATATAACACTCTAGATGGAAAATAAAACAACGTAACAGAACTTAATTAAATATTTACCTCTAATAGATGCGTGCTAAATTAACCAAAGGTATAAAATAAACAAAGGGGGCTAAAATGTCGCGCTTATAGTACCAGTTAAATCATTGTTTAATGTTTAAGTTACTAATGCGATTAAACAGTAGTCTCTTTGTGGGTACCGTGGATGTTTACTAGCAAATATTCCGGCATGTTTCACCCACAAAATACGTAGAATTGATCGCGTTGTACCAATTTTCTCTACACCATACTGGCGTTACTCAGTATAGTCAACAGTTTTACTCACTTATAATAAGAATATCAGCCCTGTATTATATACTGTCACACTGCGGGGCGCGGGTTTTTACTACTGAGAGGGATTAGGCCTTAGTCTACCACACTGTCCTAGTGCGGATTGGTAGACGAAGACTACACACATACTATTTAAATAAGTCACAAGTGCGTGCCCTTGGGATTTGAATCTGCGGGCATTCGTCTCGACAGTCCGTTCCACACCCAACTAGACTATTGCCGCACGTTTAAAACATAACAAATTTTTAATTAAAACCAGAAACTATTAATTTATAACTAAATAAGCATGTTTTGTGGTTGATAGTGCACTAATAATAAATCGAAAAAAACATTATTTCCAGGCTAGATAAAGAGACCTTTATGTAGTTCTTGATATGATTGAAGTAATGAGTAAGCGTGAGATTACCCCTGGCCAGTCGAAACAATTATAATTACGTTTGAAACAACCGAGGCATTTCTCTCTTTGGGAGTTTAGATATTAATAAATATACGGGCTTAATTATCTTTCATAACAGCGCATGCGCTTACTGGCAGATATTATAAACTAGTCCAATACATAGTGGAAGATTAAAGTTCATCGGGTCCTTATAGAGTTCGCGTCATGTCGCAATCTATTTCACGCCTCGCTTCACATACGGAATGATCTCAGCGAAAGCCGGTGAATCGTATACTTCTCACCTGCACATGGCAATTATAGCATGCAAATCTCACACTTATCGCATACTATTTTGCTACATAAATGGCAATATGTAAAGGGCAAAGATTATTTAATATTTTCACTAAGAATAATACTTAATAGTTATAACACGTTCGGTGGATAAGTCTTTAAAAACATATACTAATGTCGTCTTGTGTATTCAGAGGCAGAGATGCAGTCAGTGCCATGATTGTAGACAATGAAATTACTAAATTGATATAACTATTGACGTATATTCTATAGACACATCATCACACATAGGTTTATACCTATTTGTTCAAAATCTGGAGTAAGAACTAACGTTCGCTGCAGCGCTAAACATCAATCGTGGTCTAACCAAACTTTAAACATGTGGTGCTAAAGCGCTTCAAATAGTGTATAAATAAAATGGCAATCAATACCGGATTGCAATACACTTCAGTTGAATATAGTGAGTGTTCGGAACGCCAGATCTAGTATGTAGTACATACTAGATATATATTGATGGGTATAACATAGTTCATTACTTAGAAAGATACAAAATACAGCAGATTAATAAAATATTACCGTATTTTTAGTACAAACCGTTTCGACAAACACTGAGTAGGTATATGTTTTTTTTATAAACTTTTGTTGGGTGTAAGAAAAAAAAAACGGTAAAAGCCATCAAATATCAGCGATTGGAAAATGTTTTCCAAAATGGAACATGAAAACAAAACAGGCTTTCGGATTTCATCCCGATTTTTTTTCGTAACGTCGGGATTAATCAAACGAAAAACCGGGATAAATTCTAAATCCAGTTTTATTTCGATGGCTCATATTGGCGCAAACGTAAAAAACATATCAAAGACCTTAAACAGTATAGTCAGATATAGACTGGACATTAGGACGAAATTTTTGTTCCAAATATATTACCTATTGCTCATAATTCGTTGTTTTATTTGGAATGTCTGTGCTCATGTCTGTATGACAAGATGTCACAGCCTTCTTAATGTTACTAAAGAAATAACATATTTACAGAAAATATACTAATATGCGTACTAAAAACGTGATAATCACGATATGTAAAAAATATGAAGTATTTTAAATTAGTGTTTTGATATTTCACGGTAGATTAAGTATCTAACCGTCGTATGAGCGCTACATTTTTCTATGATAATATTCCAAGTGTCCGCTTTAACTATTATCCTAGAATTCTTTGATTACCATTATTTGTTTAATGAAAACAATTGAATAAACGCCGCGCCGTGCATCCAACTAATAAATTCACTTTTCCTATCTTAAAAGCTAACATTTAATCGAATGAGCATTTATTGGTACAAAGAACGGAGTATTCAAAAGAAAGCAAATAAACCTTGTCTGTAGAACGAACAGCAATACAATCAGAAACGGATAAAGCGGATAAATCGTGGTAAAGTCAATGTGTAATGTAGACGGTCTAAATCCGCCAGGATAGTGACCGGACTCAAGGTGTAAAATCCGCCGTAGTCGCCCACGTAAGTATGTCGCCTTCCCAGACCAAGCTAAGTATATCCGGTTACAAATAGGGCGGCATAATTGTGTCGGCTGGCGAGGGATAATTAATTTTCATCGGTCGACATTCCATCTCGACTCTCCTCCCGCTTACCATCAGGTGCAAGGTCACTTTGCCCGTTAAAAAACACTTAAAGAAATAAACGCATACATTTTAGACATGCTTTGCGTTATAAAACAATTTCTTATGAAGTCACTAATCAGGTACTTGTCAGGAAAAGTCATATCAGAATTAGTTTAGCTGCTACCAATAATGTTCGGAATAGTTTTTGAAAATATTTAGGTGAAGATATTGTGTAGGTCTTTGCAGACGGATAGTCTGATTTTTATACATTGATAATTGCTGATTAATGTTTTCCTTTCCTTTTATAAGAGTACGTATAATTCCAATTTAGGTTAAGTTACCTACTTTATTTTCTTTGTGGTGAAATTATTTACCGAAATTGTTCACCGTAAACTAGTTTTCACCAAACATTTGAACTAAATTGAAATATTTTTAATTATGAATGTTTTTAATCTAACCTCTACTAGCAACATTCGCGGAAATGTGTTTACTTTACAAAATTGCATATTCAATTTAATTATTTTTATATGGAGAATATTTTGTTATAAAAATTAAACGTGTTTAAATTGAAATGTTAAAAAATATTGTTGATATTAATTTGTACTTCGTCAGGGTTGATAATAGCTATTGCCAGTAACTTTACAGCAAGCACTTGTATTCCGGATTGAAGAAAATTGTACCTATCTAATCAAAGGATATATTACTCAATGATGTTACGTGTTAAGTTCAATATTCAATATATCTTAATGCTCCCCGAACAAACCCACAGAACGGAGGAGTTTTAGTTGATAGGCCCCGACGTCCCCAACGACGGGTTGTAGAACGGCCCCTAGTCTAGGCGGACTGTTGTTAATATTACCTACAGGCAACCGACACTCACGAGTCACGATCAATCGGCCCGCTTGCCTCGCCATTCCGATACATCTATATATATAAAAATGAATCCCTATTTCGCTTGGTCACGCCATCATGCGTGAACGGCTGGATTTCACTATTTTTTTGTTGTTGCGTGTGTTATTGTCAGGAGAAGGTTCTTATGAAAGAAAAAATCAAAAATTGCGCGAAGAATAAGATAATTTAAGAAAACCTAATGAAAATATTAATTAAAATATTATATAACTGTTAATTGTTTGAAATAACTGTTAGAGATTGACAGATTGCGCGCTGCAAATTTATAGTTAAGACGGGACAACGTCTGTCGGGTTAACTAGTATATAATAAAATCATTTTAAATAGTTCATTTTACTCAATTAACTATGTTGACAAACATCTGAGCGTTGCAAAAAAAACTCTTTAAATGAAGTATTTTAATACTCGTAATTCGAGAAGCCACATCAAGCGCCTGCGACTTTCTTTTCTATACAATTTTCTTTTAAAAGTGAAGTTTAAAGTTTCCTGATTAGTCTGGTAAGACGGAACTACGCGCGGAAGTTTTATAAAAAAATATGGTTTGGTTGCGTCGCAGGTATTTCTGTAATCAAAACTGAGGTAAGATGCAAAGCATCCGATTCCTAAATTTACTTTTTAAGGTAGGCAGAGAAGGCCCTTCATATGTTTCTAACATGGCTCCAGTGGTTTGAATGGTTTGAATAGTTAATGTTATATGTGCGACGGATATAATGTAGCAAGGCATATCCCTACCTACTAAGTACGTAGATGGAAGTGTCAGTGACCCTACTACATCTGACAGTAAGTCAAATAGGGTCTAGATAAAGTGTCAACTAATGAGAGATGATTACCCGCGCCAGTAACACAATTATGTCGTTCTGTTTTAAATTGGATAAACACAGGCTGTTCCTGGAACTCGGCACAGTTACGTGGGCCATTTCGGCTTTTCACCTTGTACATACGATGCTCACTATCAACCACCCTCCCACCAGTTTCAACGTATTCACAATTCTAAAAAACTGCCCTTCTGACAAAAATATGAATAAAAATATACAACGTAAGTTTTTAAAATTGCACTCATGAAAAAACCTATATCAAATATATATCAGTTTTTTCTAACTCTTTATTTTCAGTTTTATAAAACAACGCCGGCATAAAAGATGGTCAGATGTTTGAAACAATTCCCCTTTATATTTCACAGCGTTTTAGTTATTTGAGTAACAAGTGTGCCTGGTTATACAAACTGTTTCAAAGGCATTCTCTTGAATGTATTCGATATTTAATAAAGGATTGCTGCGTTTTTTCATTGCATGTTTTGACTTTGTATTCTCTGCACTTCAACGAATTACGATAGAAGCATTTTTGTGCGAATAACTCGCTCGCTTGATAGTAAGCGAGAAAATTACACGTATTTTTTTTTTAATCCTTTGAAGAGACGAGCTTGCCGTTTGGTTGATTGTAAGCGATATGGCCGCCCATAAACAGTAGAAACACCATCCCACACCTTGAATTACAAAGTTTGGTATTTTAATGTGCTCGTCATCTTGAGTCATGAGATGCTAAGTTTTATTGTGTTCAGTAGTTACACTGGCTACAGTGTATACAACATCATCACTGAACATGATGGATTTCTATTCATCAATAAACCGGAACATAATGTGTTCTAAATCTTAATTTAAAACTAAACTTTACCCAGCATTTCTAAAGTCAATGTCAAACATTTTTCTCGCTTTTCATTAGAACCTGGATAAACTAGTTTCTAACCCAGTGACCTTACGGTTGTTAACTATAGTTTTGTTTACTTACATGTCGATTTCCAGTAATTCCTAGTGTAAACTGAAAGTTCCAGCGCCGCGTGGTGTTTTCAATTAAAACTTTTAACTGAGGAGTTTCCTACGTTAGCTCCACCGATAATACGTGGAAGCAAATAAAACTGTTGCGTATATTCTACTTAATTAAATGTGTATTTTATGGCACGTTGCTACGGATTAAAATCATTTGACAAATATACAATAAGGTTATTATTGACCACTGTTATTATATTTCTACAATTAATTAATGCAAGAACGATATACTAAGTCATTTTTTTAAATATATATACATATATCTCTCTTCTAAGCGGCGATAGCCTAGTTGGGTGTGGAACGGACTGCCGAGACGAATGTCCGCAGGTTCAAATCCCAAGGGCACACACCTCTGACTTTTCTAAAAAATCATGTGTGAATTTATCGTTCGCTTTAACGGTGAAGGAAAACATCGTGAGGAAACCTGCACATCCGAGAAGTTCTCTATAGGAATTTCGAAGGTGTGTGAAATCTACTAATCCGCACTAGGCCAGCGTGGTGGACTAAGGCCTAATCCCTCTCAGTAGTAGAGGAGGCCCGTGCTCAGCAGTGGGCAAGTATATAATACAGGGCTGATATTATTATTATTATAACTTCTCATATACGCGATTGACGCCTTTAGAATGTTCTTTTGGAAAACTATCGCTTACCTTAAAAACTGATTTCTATTTTGTACATTTTATAGTTAAGGTTTCGTGTGAGAAAAAATAAAATCTGGTATAACTCTATATTTCCATTACAGATTATTGATGGCATACGGTTTGCTTCTGAACTTGATTGATCTGTTTAATTGCGAATATTCGTCAACTTATCTTCAAATCAGCCTGAGGATGCACGGGCAATGACTATCTATCATCTAGTGATCATTCTTACTGTGAGTTCAAATAAAAATCTCATCCTTAATCTTCGCTCCGATCTGGAGAATAAGCCAATAAAAAAAAAAATTACAAGCATGTAAAGAAACTTTTCTGATTGGTCCATTTTCGCGATAGATCGAACAAGCGATTGAGATTATTTATTGACATTGGTTGTCAAGTTCATCTGACCTTAATGGATCTTTAAGGTAGAGTAGAGGAGATCTTTAAGTTACTTATAGTAGTAAAACTCCTAATTCTTGAATACATGATATGGTTCTATATTGGAATGGACTTCGAGTAGCATATTCTGAAAATATGCAATACGTTACAATTATTTCATGTTGTACGTGATACAGTTGTGCTCAGTCCCGCGGTTGAACTGGGCCATTTTTAAATCTATCTGATGATTCTTTCTTAAAAATGTACTTGTTTTTTATATGGAGTTTAATTGATGGAATTTTATCCAATTTAAAAGGACTTGTCAACCGTAATTTTGTAATTCAATGTATTATTCACATGTTTACGTCCCGAAGATTCTAAACTGTGTTTGTCAATTTTTTTAATCACATTAAATTTACAATACCTTCACACACCCATTAAATAGAAAGACAGGCTGTACGGCCAATATTTTAATCTGTAGAACTAGAATAGATTATCTTCGTTCTTAATATTAAATCAGAACAAACAAACCAGGAATCAGGTCGTCTATTTATACCTAACACCCTTGCCCATAAATTTACAAAAGCAAACGAATCGCAATCTGACCCACTTGCAATTCTACCGACTAGAGCTGTAAAAAAATCATATACGACCAAACGTTTACTAACAGTCGACAAGCATTTGCAAAAATTGGGTCGTGTCGCCAACATTTCTATATTCTGTCACGTTTGTCGAAATTCTGACCCGAATCTAGCCAAGTACGCGGCTACGTAATCATGATCGATTTCTGTACACCCCCCCCCCCCTGCCCTCTATCCCTGCCTTCCTGCGAGTGAAAGTGAGTCGGCATGGCTTGACGGAGGTCTGATTTGGTAAATATTTGACTTTAAAATAAAACGTTTGTGTAATTCCGTAAGGTTTGCTGCAGAGAGGGACATATCTGATAATACATGTTTTTAATTTATAAGTGATTATTATAGATAAATCTTTGATCCCTAATGAGATAGGCAGAGACGAACAATAGACTCAAATTTGAGCTGTGAAATAAAATTAAATGGATGAAACGTTATGCTTATCTTTGAATAGGTATTGGTGGGAGATCTGTCATATTATGTGAGAGTTCGTCTGGGTGGGTACCACCGCAATGTCTATTCCTGCCGCCAAGCAGCAGTGTGTAGTCACTGTTGTGTTCCGTTTTAAAGAAAATTGTAGCCAGTGTGACTACTCAACATTATAAGATTTAACATCTCATGACTCAGGATGGCGAGCGCAGTGGATACCAAACAATATTTTGTAATTCAAGGTGTTGAATGGTGTTTCTACTGCTCATAGGCTGTCGTATCGCTTACCATCAGGCGAACGGCAAGCTCGTCTCGTCATTCAAATCAATAAAAATAAAAAAATATAACAAACTGGCATAATTATCCATTACCGAAGGATAAACATCTCTCGTCAATTGATACTAGACGCCTCTACACTTGCAATCAGCAGTGGAGTTTGCCGCGTCCAAAATGTTTCTAATTTTTTCTATATAAAACACATATTTAAGTACTAACTTAACGCCCAGGGGTAATTCACTCCCGAACATCCCGTAGGTGTCTCAGACGTCTGCTTCCTTTCAACTTCGAAAGCGAAACTTTTAAATCCTTCCATTTAAACTTGTCTTGCGGTAATTGCTTTTGTAAGAACTATTGACGTTTCAATGTCTAGGATATTTTTATGTATAAAACTGTTGCCGTAAATATTTTCAAATTTTCCGCGCAATTTTTAAATTTTTTTCTTTCATAAGAACCTTCTCCTGATAATAACAAAAACAACAACAAAAAAAAATAGTGAAATCGGTGCAGCCGTTCACGCGTGATGTCGTGACCAAGCGAAATAGGCATTCATTTTCACATATATAGATGATGTGATTTTACAAATCTATTAAACTACGATTTTAAATACTTATTTTTTATTTATAATGATGTGTTTTTTAAAAAACTATTAAACTATAGCGACGATAGCCTAGTTGGGTATGGAACGGTCTGCCGAGACGAATGTCCGCAGGTTCAAATCCCTAGGGCACACACCTCTGACTTTTCTAAAAAATCATGTGTGTATTCTTTGTGAATTTATCGTTCGCTTTAACGGTGAAGGATAACATCGTGAGGAAACCTGCACATCTGAGAAGTTCCTCTATAGGAATTTCGAAGGTGTGTGAAGTCTACCAATCCGCACTAGGCCAGCGTGGTGGACTAAGGCCTAAACCCTCTAAGTAGTAGAGGAGGCCCGTGCTCAGCAGTGGGCAAGTATATAATACAGGGCTGATATTATTATTATTATTAAACTATAAATTTTTTAATACCGCTAGGCATTTATAGATCGAACACACAGAACAACATTTACATTCTGAATTAGCCATTGACAGCCAAGTCAAGCCTATAAGCCACCAAACGAGACCAATTAACGTATCCAGAATCCAGATTCCATCCAGAGAGATTTAGCAAATTTAACCCGTAAATTTGTAGAGCCGTTAAATTGGGAGGAAATCGCCACAATCCTCGGCTAAGTTACGAGATGACGTCAAACGCTTTGGCTAGAGCAGGAAGATAAAAATCCAGGACCTAAAGTGTAAAGGCGGTCGCACATTAAACAGGTATCGCGTGTGAATAGAAACTGATTGGTTATTTATTAGTGGCACGGCTTGCCTGCTGGCAGTCTTAAGCGGTCCCAATAAATTTAATGACTTTATTGGTGAATATGTGCCCCAAAATAAAACTATTTTGCGGATTCCATCGCGTTTGACCGGACGGTGCCCGCTCCGTGACCACGAAGACTGCAGTCTTCGAAATGATGGGAGAAAATTATAATTTAAAAACCGCGATCATATTTGCGAAATACTTTAATTTCAACGTCTAACAATAAAGTGAACATAAAAAATAGTTACGTCGGCTTTTTATTCACTTTCACCATGACTAAGACACATTTTTACGATGCCACGCGATTTTAAATGTGCGCGAACCTCAAACAACGAGCAGAGAGCGTGGATTATGAGAAGCCAGCTAAAGCGACCGTGCGGTGCGGCGTGTTAAAACTATTTCAACAGCGTGAAATGGCCGAACGTGCCAGCGTGACACGGCCTGTGTGCTTTTGTAATTGGACAGTGCCGTGTTTGCGCATCGGCTGACAAAAAGCCTGTCCGATAATTGCCATGCGTGTTTTTGTAACTGACTTTTTGATTGCCTTTCATTAAAGGAGATTAAGCCTTTTGGATGTTGGTTAGGAGTTTATCTCGATATAACTAAGTCTGTTATCCACGGCTTAGAAAGTGGTCTTTGAATACGAAAATGAATATGAAGATCAAAGAACTCAAAAGGATATTTACAAAAAATTATCTAAGTGTCTATTTCAGAATCTGTAGTGCTATTTTACGAACATAATTATAACAAAATACAGAAGAAATTTCCGACTATGCTGCCAAATGGCTATCGAATGAGTACTATGTAGATATACTATGTATTTATTTAGCAATAAAATAATTAATTACGTAATAACTGGTGAATTACATTTACTTGGACATGGGGCCGTAGATGTGCTTCAATGACATTCAGAATTTGACTGCCACGGTGACGTAGTTATCAAGCGTACCCAGTACGGGTACAACTACCGCGCTTAGGTTCTGTGTTCGAATCCCGGGTCTTGCACAAGAAATCAGTGGTAACTGGGTTAACTATTTAAAAAAAATACTCAGTCCCAGCCCGGAGTCAGGAAGTTAGCGGTGTCATGTCTCCGTACCTCGGAAAGCACGTAAAGCCGATGGTCCTGCGCCTGATTTTTCCCCAGCCACGTGAGATTTCCATTTCACCTGACTACCAGAACGAAGGATACATTCATTCAATGACAATCCCGCTGCAGTGTCAAGCAATACTTCGTTAATTAAATTAGCCATGCAAGGTTACGTTAGTAGCTTTTGGTTTGATAAAGTTGTAGAAATGAAATTTTTTGTTAAAAAGTTTTGTAAATAATTTAAATCTTTATCTTTAAATTTAACAGCATAATAAAGTATTATGAAAGAGAAATATGTAATTAATACAAATAATTCCACATTCAGATTTAAAAAAAAAGAGCTATTCTTTGCAAAATACCGTAGAGCGCGAATATCAACTGTGACCGGTTAGAAATAAGTACTAAATTCTTTTATACTCAAGAAAATCCAGATTGGCCATTCTTCCGAGCTACTTTTGTTACCCCGACTGCATGCCAGTGAGTTTAAGTAAACGGCACTCTATAATAGCCAGATAATCCAGGAATTAAAACGATTCAGTCGTTGTGGTTTTGATATCTCTTTCAAAAATATTAAATAATTGAGCGGTATTGAATTTCGTTTAAAATTAATGCCTTTATGTGAAATTTCTTTATATTAATATTCGACTAGGTAATATAGATCTAAATAAAGAGAGTGGGCTAAGCCATACTTAAAAATATCTCATAAAAAACATTTAATAAGAGACAAAGCGATCGTGCAGCCTATACACAATTTTATACATCCTTGTATAATAGACATACGGTGTATGTATTGATGATTGGGTACCCCAAAACTTGTCTCCATTACGTTTTTAATAACACATGGATATCATAATCGTTTCAGCCGGGAATCGTCCACTGCTGGACATAGGCCTCCTCCATTGAGCGCCACAGGGACCGGACCTGGGCCGCCCTCATCCATCGGACTCCGGCGACCCTCACCAGGTCGTCGGTCCATCTCGTGGGGATTATTATTATGTTGTATCTTTCCTGCGGGAAATCACGGCATAAAAGCCGGTTCTTTTGAAAGGCTTGCGTGGCGACATGGATCCAACAAGTAGAGACCCCTTTAAGATACATTACTTTAGTTGGGGTTTATACACCTTGTAAATACTGTTTCAGTCTGCACATAAGAAGGAAATACAGCCACACACAGTGCTTGCAAGGTGCAGGGACTATTTTAGAAAAGGGAAATATACTGGGTCTATGGATGGGATATTTATTTATTTATTTATTATTATTACTGGTCATCTCTCATTATATACACATGTATATAAAAATTTATATCTATTTCCCTTGGTCATCGCATCACGCGCTATCGGGTCAGCTATTAGTCAATAAAAAATACGTTTGTATAGGATTCTGCAATAAGACAGACAGACGTAACTGTACTAGTTTCCAGTATTTTGCATCTATCTTTGTAGTTAATCTGGAGTATTAAAGATTACGTTATCAAACAAGAACTTATTAGGCAGTCTGTTATTGCGGCACCTAAATTAACGCGGCCTCACGACTTTCCTTCATTTTCCGGCGGAGCAATTTGCATATATTTCGGAGATATTAACATAAATTAACATAATAATTTTAAAACTATACCGGGTTTGGAATAAAATAACTATGTGACTGGCGGAGTTATCTTTGGTAAGGTATATTCCAGGCAGGTAATGCGTGTTCTTTGGTATATTTGTTAGAGAAGTGGCTGTAATACTTGAAATATTAATCAATCGATTTCTGCCGCAAGGCAACAGTGTATAGTCACTGTTGAGTTCCAGTTTGAATAACATTGTAGCCAGTGTAACTACTGGACATAATAAGACATAACATCTCATGTCTCAGGATGGCGAACGCAGTGGAATACCAAACAATACATTGTAATTCAAGGTGCTGGATGGTGCTTTTATTGTTTATGGGCTGTCGTATCGTTTTCCATCAGGCGAACGGCTAGCTCGTCTCGTCATTCAAAGAAATAAAAAAAAATATTCTGTGAATAAAACCCTGGTCATTAGTTTCTCTATATTCAATCGTTTTATGACCTTGTATAATAAAGAATGATTGTAATTAATGCATAATTATAGACCTCGTGCATTTTAAAGATGCATTATTTTAAGAAATGTACACAATTTATATGATCACGGATAAAATACGCATTGTCTATGCCTATATTTCCTAAATAATATTTTTTTATAAGTGCGTGGCAAACCAAAATGCGCCTGATGGTAAGTGAAGCGGTGTCCAATAGGATGTCGATTGACTAGAAATGATTAGTCACGGCAGTCGACACAATTATGTCGAAACCGAATATTTACAGGCTGATCCTGGAATTCGACACACTTACGTCCACTATGGCGGGTTTTACCACCTTGTGTACGGTGGTCACTATCCGGGCGAATGTAAATATATTCTACAATCAAATTTTCGTAAAGCAAATTCTGAAACTTTACAAATTGTAACTACATATACATAATATGTATATACTTGCCTTGTATATACATATTGTGTCACCGTCGCATTCAAGTTAAATACGTAGATGTCATCGTACGTGCTTCCGCGAATGTAACACGAAATACATTTTATTTTCATCGGAAAGATTTTATTGCTGCACGTGTTTAAAGAAATTATTGGAAACGAGGAATGCTTTCCACGATACTTCAACTCAAATTCAAGATTGATGTATTTCAAGTGAAGGTAGAATGTTTATAAACTTATCTCTACTTGTTATTGACAAGTGTTGAAGTGAATCATTCTGGCACGAGGAGATATGGCAAAACATATTTCAGAAGGCCTGGCTAACTCATAACTAAAGAGTTACAAGTTTAAACAATAACAGATAAAGGTGAAACGAGATCCATAATTTGGTTTTGGGTCAGTTGATTATTTATATTTTTATATATTACTAGCTTTTGCCCGCAGCTCCGCCCGCGTGATATAGTTTTTCAGGATAAAGTTTTCCGTTAAAAGCCACCCTCTATACATTCCCGGGATAGAAAATAGCATATTATGTTCTTCCAAAGGTCTCAAACTTTTAAACAAACAAATCAACTCTTCAGCTGTATATAATAGTATAGAAGTATAAATATTATTCCATTTTCAAAGTTACGTGACAGCGCTTTACATCTGTAAAATGTCGAAATACAAAACTCTAAAAGTAAATAGAAAAGTAAAAAGTATCGGAAATTTCAGATAACATCTCGACAAACGCGACAACTCGATCAGAAATCCCTTAAATCAAGTTCCGCGCCTCCACAACTGAACTTCACAGCTGAAAATATCTTGCATTTGAAATGCACCTGAGAAACTGTTAAACATTTTTAACAACGACTTTAAACTTCTGCACTTTCGAAAGTTTCGCGTGATCTCAGGATTACGAACATTCGTCGAAAACTAAATTGTCCCAGACGGTTTTCATTCCACAAATTTTAAGATAACGCCTCGAGCAAAACTTATAACTACAATCAAAAACCAGTGCCAAATGCGTATTTTATTTGCAGAGATGGAATACGGCTACGAAGAAGAGGAGGCGAGTGATGTTGACAGGGAACTGAGGCCTGTGGCTCGTCGAACTGCTAAACATATCGCCGCCGGTGAAGAACGCCCGCGGATCAATTCCAGCCAGCAAACAACGCCCACAGACGGTGAGTGTTCATTATCAAAGATCGACAGAAATATTTGACGTGGACAAATTGTCCGTGGACAATTTAGCCATTTGACAACAGAGGTGGTAGTCGAAACGCCTTTCTAGAATGGTTAACGTTAGAAAACAAAAATAATTATAGGGACAAATCGTAACGATAAGTCTAGCGGTAGGATATTCATAAGTGAAATATATTTATGTAACTCAAAGAATTTTGCTATACGTAACGAATATAAAAAGAAATTATTACACAGTAATGCATGAAATTAATAAATGTATTGATAACGGTCCCCATTAGGCTAGCTTGTATCGTGGGAAGAGGCGGCTAGCTATTGTGCAGGGTGTGCGCTGCACACGAGCGCAGTGTGTTAGGGGGCGCTACACACGACACCTTCAAAGAGACTCGCGTTGCTCGTGACACTGGCTCTCTCAAACCTGCGCTCGTGCTAAGGCCGACGAGCGGCTTCTTTACTTTACACAATAACTTTTGATTTAATATTTAGTATCAAATTTACTAAAGATTACATTGTCTCCTAGGGGGAGCTAAGGAATTGATTGCACACGGGCGGCACATGAGCTAGAGCCGCCTCTGATCGTAAGGTCCCGTTCACATCACTCAGTAGTGCTTTGCCACAAGTAGACGAAGGTTTACATGGTAACATAAAATGAGACCATTTATATTACATCTTTAAAAACAATTAGCATCCACGAAAGTTGCCGTTAATCATTGTAGAAAGGCATCTTGGGTACGGCCTCAAAAATTGCTTTTACGATGTTAGTTTTCCAGTAATGCTGGTTGTTTTGGTAAGTATCCTAAAGAAGGGATTATGGATTGATTTATAAAGACTCGTAAGTATAATAAATGAAAAAGCACATTCGCTGAAATAAGCTCGTAGTGCCGTTTATTAGGTCTAAAAATATCAACTTATCAAATCCGAGTTTATAGGCTAAAATGTTTCGATTTTCAAACTCATAATTTCTGTAATAATATACAAATTTAATACATAAGGTTGATGTTTGCATGTACACGCCGACATCAAACTACTGATCTTGAAATATTCAAATTATTTCACTTGTGGCCATTTGCACTATGTTTGGTGCAAAGTTAACTTTTTATTTAAGTAACAGACATAATCTTTATCTGGCATTAAAATAATTTTGAAATAGTTGCTGCTTAGAAAGGATCAAGGTGTATTTATTTTTGAAACTCGAACTTAGTGAAATCTACATTCAGATTATAGCGATAAACTAAGTACGCTGATGG
Source organism: Manduca sexta (assembly GCF_014839805.1). NCBI lineage: Eukaryota > Metazoa > Arthropoda > Insecta > Lepidoptera > Sphingidae > Manduca > Manduca sexta. Next base: position 1,675,302 of record NC_051141.1, on the reverse strand, counting down.
AAGTCATTTTAAGAATATATAAAAGAGGTGTATTTTAATATAGGTTAAAAAATCAGGTAAAAATCAATTTCCATTGTGTTTTCAGTTCTTTGTAGTTACTTAGATGAACACTATAAACTATAAAGCTGGCAACGCCGCGCAGTCACACGCTAATTTAGTTGCATATTGGTAAGGTAGTTAATATACCTCATGAGTAGATACATAATATTCTCCAAGATTTTTTAATAACAATGATTAATCTTTATTTGGAATAGCAATACAGTTTCCTTTCTTATCTTCGATAATATCTGCATTAGTTGAGTAACTGTGTCGTTCATATTAACACCGATCTTCGTAAAAGGCAACAGCTATATTCAATTATGTAAAAGTACGTAGTACATATATATCGATGGTAAAAACTTATAACACAAAGAAAAATATGTTAAAAACTATAAGGTCATTATCATATCTAGCATTAATGATTACTCGAACGAATTTGACCTTAAGCGGATGGGGTAAATATTTAGAACAATTTAGATGTATGCCACGTTTTAGACCGGCAAGTCTAAGGAATGGAGCAATGAAGGAGTTGTAGAAGATCGGTTCGGAGTTTACACGTGTGAAGATGGTAAGTCGCTGGTCGATTTTTGTTGTTTTCCAGCGGACAGTACGAGATATGTATGTATGATGTTTCTTCATTATTTATTTATGGACAGGTGTGACCCTAAAGTATAAGGTCCAACTTCTAAATTTAAACTAATATAGAAAAAACGGTATTAAAAAGAAATAAGATAAATAATTATAATAAATTTTAGGTAAAACGACCTATCCGAACTAACTTTAAAAGCAAGGACGTCAATATCCACATGCTCACTTTACATTTTATTTTCAACACACATAATCAAATGTTTAACGTTTTAAAATAAATTGTACTTGTGAAACTGATGTTGACATGGTTCATTATCCAATGTTTCGAAAATGAATTAACCGCACACTTTACCGTTAAAACTTTTTAATAAACGATAACATAATCAATACTTTATTTAAATATTTGACGTAGAAAATAGTCATTGGTAGACATTAACAGCAAGGTGATTTCGGTCCAAGAACGACATTAATTAATGTAACTAAACGATTTTGTATTGTGGGGTAGCTTATCGTTATATCGACTACAAATTCCAGAATTCAGACTCCGGGGTGGACTCCTAATATCACTTCCCTCGAACCGAGATTCGAGCTGGAGACCTCAGAGCGGGGGTCATACTGCGCACACAAGACAACTACGCCACAGAAGTAGTCTACTTGTTTAATTCTAACAATCATCCAAACCTAGAAGACTTAAACGATCGCATTTATATTGTTATATGAAATGGGACAATATTAATAGCTGAGATATTTTTAATAATTTTCAGAAAATCATAGTATAAACAGTTATATGTAAATATAGCATACAAATCAGCATCTACCTATCTTTTAACACGATGGTCATAACCCAAAATTGATCATCATACGTCATTGAACGTAAAGATCATATTCAAAACAATAAATCTTGCATGCCTTTTACATAATGAAGCCAATTCCCAACTGCTAATTTTTGTTTTTCGGTTCGCGTTATGTTTAATCGTTCAGATATTTATGCTATTAGTCTATTTGCGCTAGTTTACACGAAACGCATGTATCACTTTGAAATGTTTAATATTTGCGCATTCTACATTGTAAGTATTTTGTAATATCGAAGGAAACAAATTAAAATATTTAGGAGTATACCTTCGAAATTGATAGCTGGGTATAAAGTTTTATGATTGTTCGAATCCAAGCTGACCTAACTTGGACGTTATAACTAAGGAGTCTTGAATCACATTTGTATGCGCGTTAGTCTTAAACCTTATGAAAAGTTAGGTAGAAATGTAAGATTAAGCTTACAAAATTTCACAATTTAATTTCTTAAATAAAAAAATCCTGTTACACCAATATAAATTTTCGACGTTACCACAATAATAAACTTATAAAAAATTCACCTGGTAAGAGATCTCTGCTCTTGAAGAGCGTAGCAGGAACCCGAGCGTCACCGCCCTGTAAAAAAAAGGAGAAAGAGTTTAGGCTCCGGTATACTGATGAGGAAGTCCTTGGTTCGTTTAATACTTGTACTATAAACTCGCCAACATAACTCGAGGCATTTACGATTATCTACTCACTCACAAATCACTAATAAGGAAATATTAATGAGTCGTACAAATCAAAGGTAGCATATGCTTCTAGAAAATTTCGTCATAGGATGATGTTCTAGTGTAGTAAAAATACCTATCATCATCATCAGCCTATATATTTGCTCACTGCTGGACATATGCCTTCTCAAATATGCGCCATTTTACCATATCTTCGGCCTGTCGTATCCAGTTCTTGCCAGTGACTTCGCAAATCATCACTCCACCTAGCCGCAGGGCGTTCTACACTACATCTGCCGGTCGTGGTTTCCATACGCAAATGGGTAAGGCTCATATTTTTAGCGCAATTTGTAAAATGTTTCAGTCCGAAGAGTTAGACTCCAAAAAAAAAATAAAAAAAAAAACTAATAAATCTACTTTTTATAAAAATGAAATACAGTACGTACAATTCTTTATTATGTAATTTTTTTTCATAAACATATTTCTAGTATTTATTTTTACACATTAAAATAAAAAATGTTCGACTTTTTCATTCCATACATATTGTTGGTGTCTGTATACGCCCACTCCACACAAATCATTACACATATAATTTTTTATCATTATGATTTTTTATTTTTCGTATATATCTTGTTCTATTGGATATTAACTACGAAAAAAAAACGACAACAACTACAATTAATCACCCCGTATTGTTTATATTAACAACTTAAGAGGTGTCCCAAATTTTATTCTCTTGTAACACGTCAATTGTAATAATAAAAAATATATACAAAAAATCATGTTTTTAATTTAATATTATTATTTATTTTATCAATTTATAACACACAAAATAATTCGAAAACTAAATATACATACTAAATACAAACATACATAAAAATGAAATATATATACCACTCACTTATTTTAAATGCAAAATAAGCTCTATCAGAGGTACTGTGTAAAAAGGTTTACAAATTCTGTTGTAACGCATTATTTCAGTTGTGATACTTTCTGTTGTGATCTCCTTTATGCGATAGCGTTAAAAATATGAGCCTTACCCAAATACCTACAGCTTACGTATAAAACAATATAAATGCTAGTAATTATTGCACTATAAAAGATCCTCAAAGATCTCTCTATGTATCACTGTCTGTGTTTATATCGAACATTCGAACATGTAATATTGTTTGTACATAAATTATGACTTGAGTAACCATACTACATATGAATACAACAATAACTCGGCACAACGTCATTTAAATTGATTTAGGTTCAAAATTGCATTAACATTAATGAAAATCAATTGAGTGCATTAAGAAGAAGATTAGATAATTGACAATATTAAATCGGCTTGAAGAGATAATTCGACTGAACGCATTACGCTGCGTGATGACTCAGGGCAGTTTCGTATACTTAGACGTTCTACGCATTTAAACTTAGCAACTTACACTGCTGATCGGCGGTAGAAAAAGACAATGCAGTTCTTCGGACTCTTGCATCTAGTTTCAATAACGTGAAATGTCACTGATCTCCGGAGGGTAAGTAGGTCCCATAAATGGGTTTCGCTAACGAACTTTGCATCTAATAAGACAATCTAATAACCATGCAGCCTCCCGTATCTTCAAGGCTTTGTCCACTAGGCAGGAATGCGAGTGATGCACTCAACAAATTTTCCGTTCGTTGATTTATTTAGGACTAGGTTTCGACTCCGCGTCTAGACCTATCCCGGAAAAGAATTACTATTTTGTACTTTTCGGAATATTCTTTATAGTAAGTTAATACAGATAGCACGTAATAACGTTCCATTCGCCCTCCAAGTGATGGTAGCAATAATGCGGAACATGCCTGCAAAATACAATATCTAACAGCACTCTCTGCGTTTACTTTTCAACATTAAATTAAACAACATATTAAGGGACTGTTTCATAGGTTCCAAGTTTCGTCAGTTATCGTATTAAACAACTAATGTCGATAGTACTCATTTTCTCACCATTTATTTGAAAGCATAGAGTGTGACTTTTTTGTTTCGCTATTATACATTGTCAAGAGTAGCATTCACTCAGAACTCAGAAGTGATACAAATCCTAAAGAACATAATGCAAAGCAGAGTGCCAACTCGAATTACTGCATTACGAAGCATTGCGAGACAATCAAAGCAATCAATTTTTATGGTGCTTTGATTTGCTTTTCAAAATTACCTTATTGATTTACTTTTCAAAATTATTGAATACGTACTAAGTCTCAAACATGCACTCTTAACTCTACAATATATATAATTTGAAACACACCAGGTCTGGTTTTAACTCTTAGGAATGACATATTTGGTCAGATATCGAGTCTCGAACCTCAGCATATTGTCAGCCACTGGAGTGATTACGTCGAAAGCCCTGGCAAACAGTGTTATAACTGAATTTCTCTTTGCACAGTTAATACCCGAGCAGATTGAGTACACTGGACTTGTTGACGTCACAGATTTGCTCTCCTAACTCGATTACCTTGATTGAAAATATGCCTCCGGACACTTCGTCAGTGAAACGTATTTACGGCAATATTGCTTTTCGAGAGGGTCTATGCATTCGGCTTTGCTTGTTTTTGGATTTGAAAGGGAGTTTAGTAACAATGTTAATTCGTTTTTGGACTAAAAATCGTTTATTTATTTATATTGAATAAGTAAACGATAGTATTCATTTCAATGTTATAAAACTTATGCTTTATTCAGAAAATATATCGGAAGCCCCAGCGCACGTCGGACGCTCTCATCGTCTGCGGTAGCATAAGGCCTACAGTCCACGCTGCCGTCCTTCCTGGGGGTCACTACAATGTTCTCAACACGTACCAAGACCAAAGACCATGAGTTTGATTTTGAATAATGTCTTTTATTAAGTAGAACAGGTCTATTTCGTTTAGTGTTGCCGTAGACGGAAAAATGTTGATTTCCACTCCCAAGTAGAGTCATTTTCTTTAAGTGATCTATTTATCAAGAATTACATCCCTTAAAGGGGTCATGTTAGGTTACTAGTAAGGCAACAGAGGGCCGTACCAAGGTAGCCTTCCGCAATCGTTAACGCTAATAGAAACCAGAAAAACTGTAAGGAAATGATACGCTATCGATAGGATTATGTCATTCTTTTACATATGTGATGTTAGCGTAAACAATCGTGGAAACAAATTTTGGCTTCTGCCTCAACTGTAATTATATTAAATTTGATTAGTCGAAAACAACAGGGTTTTACTCAAATACTAAAGTTGTCTGAATCACCGACCAGTTTCGACCTATTAAGTAGGTCATCCTCAGGGGCGAGTGCTAAGAGGACGTCGCGTCGCGGAGGCCTATTAAATTTGGTTAGTGCAACATGGGCCCAAATAACTTGGGTTAAACAGGCCGGCATAATTATGTCGACTGGCGAGGGATAATCATCTCTAGTCAGTCCATTCTATCTTAAACCCACTCCGTTTACAATCGGGTATATTAAGGTCACTTGGCGGTATCAAAAAAAATGTGATGACAACGCCCAAAACTGCCATAACAAAATAAGAGAATATTGAAACAGAATCAGAGTTTAACGCTAATAGGCCCCCTGATACTCTCTAGACTTCTCATCAAAACAGATTCAACATTTTATTAGTTTTATGTTTGTGTTCAAAAGTCCCTAGGAGATAACATGAACATTACATGACTTATCTGTGTGCGTGTCTATTTATTTAGTTGCGAGCGACACGGTCTGCGTGAAAATATATTTGCATTACTACCCACAGTGCCATATTTCTCGGATTTATATCAAATAAATTCCACTACAAATATGTATTTGCGTAACCACATGTATTTAACGAAATACGTACAAAAATATTTTATCATGCGAAATACATTTTCAATAATTAGTATAATTATTAATTAATTCGTTATTGGTTTGTGTTTCTCTTTTGTTCACCGATATGTTTATAGCTTTGGCCAAGGTTTCTGTAAACAGCTGATGGGACGGCGCGGCGTGATGGCAACGTGGCGGTGCGGAACGTGGACAGTTCGTACTGTACTAATTCATATAACATTTGTGTCACATAGGGCAATATTAAGAAATCAATCTAACTCTTCGGTGTAATTTCAAGTAGTAATTTCATTTTTTTTGTATTGGACCCCGCTGACAGCACCAGGGGAAGCCTACGAATTTGATACTGGAGTCCCTGGGCTTAGAGACTGCAGAGGCCTGGAAGAAAATTGGGAGCAGATATCTGAGGGAGGGAAGTGCGGGAAGTGGAACTGGTTGGGTGGACGGATAGGAGAATGCGAGGATATGTTCGCGAGGCCTCATAATCCTCAATGCGTAGTTACAACCATGAGGTTTACATACTGGACTGTATGCCTAGGGCCTTCAGGAGTAATGTAAGTTCCTATTAGTGAAAATAAATTCAAAATTGATTAAGTATTTCCTGAGATTAGCGCGTTCAAATTAATAAACTTTTCAGCTTTCGGTTATAAATTAGTGTAGATAGATTAGATCCCTCAAATGGTTTACATTAGGTAAGGTTAGTAGTTAGACGACCAATAATAAATACTAAATATCAACTATGCGTAGAAAACCATTGTTACGCTGACCTGAAGTGGGAAGGATTGATAGATAGGAAGGCATATGGCATCGTGTCGCTGTTTTTATTCGTTTGACATTTATTTATTAAAACACACAATGACGTTTTATTTATATATTTTCCGTTGATATGGCATAACAGACGTAAAAAGGCTTACTCGGTAGCCGTACAAAGCGTCTCTCAGCGTATTGTAATGACCTTTTGAAAGAGCGTTATTCAATATTTTAAATAAAGAATACATTTTTCCTTTTGAAACGGTTTTATTCAAAATTTTAATTAAATAACCTTTGTGTAAAATAGGAAAAAGGTAAATTTGCGTTCTCCATGTAAGTCGCCTGCACACAAATGGTAATGACGTAACAGTTCAGAGAAACCAGAAATGTTGCGAATATTTTTGAACAATGAACTATATAATTAATGAATGAGATAGAAATTTTAGACAATGGGAACTATCGGTCGCAGAGGTTTTATTATGGTTTAGCTTAGGTTTACTATTTGAAAACAAAAATTACATTGACTGATGTTAATATAGTGTGTAGATGTAATCTTGGCAGCGCCAATGATAACCAGCGTAGAAGATATAACGATATTATTATGTATAGAATAAAGAACATTATAAAGACGATAAATTATTCTTTTTATATTTGCCAGTTTCAGTGGCTTAGGTACGATTACCGCTCTGAGGTCTTGGGTTTGAATCCCGGGTCGTGCAGTGACATTAGGTTTTTCTGATCAGTATCAACATTCAACTCGGAGTCTGGAATTTGTGTCAGGTATGGTGATAGATCCCCCCTTTTCACTTCACGTGACGGAATACACATAGTGAAAAGTGGGTGAACTAGATGTACTTCTGAGAGTCCCTTCTGAGATAAAGGGCGCGAGTTTCTCTACGTGTATATATTATTTTATTAATGCGATGTCAAAAAATCACCGCATATTTCAAATAAAGAACTCATTCGTTTTTTGAATATCATGGCATAAGGACGGCAGTGTGTGAGCGAGATGGTTGTTTGCCATTTGACTGGCGACTGCGGGTAAAATACCGCAGGGCGCGCGCCTATTCGCGGCCATGTTTCTTGGTATTGTAATCATTGTCGACCAGAATGGGTCAGAAAGGTCAATTGCGTCAAATGTGTTCTGTTATGTCGATATTTTAATACATTATTAATGATTATATTTTATGTAATGCACAACGTAAGTTAGTCTGCATTGTAATCAATTTCCTCTAAATTTTCTCACGGGAAATATCTGCAGAGACGTTTCATTATGTTGATCACGTGAAATAATCATTTTCTTAGCCGTGGATCATAAATCGTCTTAGTACTCATTTTGGTTTTTAAAAATACTATGTTAATCAATTATTAAAGAACCTGTCATAATATTTTTTAGTTGCGGTCAAGCCTGATTATGTCCCGCGATCTATCCGTAGTTATGGACTAAGATTATTAATATTAACCGTTAGCTCTAACCAATAACGCCCGGTTCTATATACCTAAAGTCTAAGATGTTTTTATTACATAGATACGTTGTCCGAGCTCAATACTGGCAAGACGAAAGCAAGGTAATTGCACGACATTCACTTAGTCAACCTCCAACCACTGTCGCGGCTAGTCGGCTTACTAACTTTTTGTATTTTTATAAATAAAATCCTTCCTGTGCTTTTAGATGATGTACAAATTATACTCCAACTGTGAATGAAAACAATGTTTCATTTCATACGTTAGTAATAAGTATACACTATTTAACTTTTTTTAACTAATAAATGCATTTTATTCGACTGTCATGGCGACGGGGCGGTCGACGCTCGGGCCCACTCGGGCCGTATCAATGCGAGCTGCTAGGGCTGTGATATAGTAAATACTGCGCTGTTTTTATATACAATTTTGTTAGTCTATGACGCGTCTATCTGTAAAACGGCATTGTCTAAACTAGTGTGTTATCTGTGGATCCAAATAAACATTTCAGTCACGCGTTGAGTGGAGTGTCAACGTTAATTGTAATGAATGTTTGATATTCCGCGAATGTTTTTGTACTTGTAATGCTAACGACACGCTAGTTATCGTGAGATATATAGAACCGCCTAGGGTCTTGCGGATTGTTTCGAACTGTTTGCGTGAATTGTTTTGATAAAATATAATAATTTTGGAGCTAAATTTGGCCCTGACTTCGGGTCTCTAATGAACTATATAGTTTAATGTCTGTTCAAAACCAATTTATTTGCCAATAGCCAGCAATGTTTTATTGGAATATTTTTCAACATTAACCATGTGCAGCATAAGCGGCGATAGCCTAGTTGGGTGTGGAACGGACTGCCAAGACGAATGTCCGCAGGTTCAAATCCCAAGGGTACACACCTCTGACTTTTCTAAAATCATGTGTGTATTCTTTGTGAATTTATTGTTCGCTTTAACGGTGAAGTAAAACATCGTGAGGAAACCTGCACATCTGAGAAGTAGAAGAAGAAGAAGAAGAATTTCGAAGGTGTGTGAAGTCTACCAAACCGCACTAGGCCAGCGTGGTGGACTAAGGCCTAATCCCTTTCAGTAGTAGAGGAGACTCGTGCTCAGCAGTGGGCAAGTATATAATACAGGGCTGATATTATTATTATATTATTAATAATTTTGATCCTTTAAATTTACCACCGGTTTAATAACCGCTCTCTTCGGAGTGATGTTAAGAATAAATCAATTAATTGAGTCATTGGTAAGCATGTCTTACAAGTTCGATTCTGATTGGTCCGTCAGCGATCGATGCGAAGGTAGCGGATAGAATCTATTATTGAAAGAGACAGATAGATAATACGGCTTGGTTAAAACTGCGTTGTTAGAATGATTATTAAAAATTAAGTACAATAAATTAGTGAACATATTAAGGTATTTAATAATTGAATTATTAATTGTTTGTGGAAAGAGAGGAAAGAAACGTCCAAGAACAGGTGTGCTGTGTGCAGTGAAACAAAAAAGGTGGATTTCGCTCTACCTATTCTATTTAATTTCGTGGACCTTAATACACTAGCTTTAGAAGCGTTATTCACACGAAGTCCGAACTTACTCCGCGAACGTCCGATCTCTTCTATGGGTTTTAAATTTTTATACAGATTATTATTATCACCTATTTTTAAGCTTACACGGAGAGAATTGGAAGATGATTAAATTATCACATAAAGTAGTATTAATAATATCCAGTTTCATGTATAAAATGCCCGGCCCGCGTAAATATTTTATGAGAAAAAAAATATTTTCGAGCCTCCTCGTAACACATCGAAAAAATTACCGGAATTAGCCGAACGCACCTTACATACATTTATTCCACATTTTGAAACATTCCGTTTTCTTTCTCACGTCCAATTGCCCTATAATGCCCTTCATAAAACATAATATGGCTACTTGATGCCAAAAATAGACGCTTTGTTGGTAGATCCTGCTTCTATAAAATTATATAAATATATCTAGGCAAAGCGATGCCAGTCTGGCGTTTACGACAGACCTAGTAAATACTTGAATGTTATGAATGAAACCGCTATGTCCAAGGGCATACGTATCGAGCTTAGTTCCGAGGAATCTCACTTTCCCTTTCAACGACGCAAATAGTACTCGGCTGCACATGGTTAATGTTGAAAAATATTCCAATAAAACATTGCTGACTATTGACAAATAAATTGTTTTTGAGTAGACATTAAATTATATAGTTAATTATAGACCGGAAGGCAGTACATATATATCGATGGTTACCTATAATTGGTAATAACTAGCTGTCTTATTTAAAATGTCCGTTGACAAGATGTCACAGCGTTCATTAATACAAAAATAATATTTACAGAAAATATGCTAATATACGCATTAAAAACGTACAAATATGATATTGAGAAAATATGAAGTATTTTACATTGATGTTTCGCTATTTCATAGTAGATTGAGTAACCATTAAATAAGCGCAAATTTTTTGTATGACAATATTCCCAATGTCCGTTCTATATAATCTTAGAACTCTTTGGTTTTGAGCAAAGACGTTAGTAACGATACAATCTTGTTTATGGTGATACTAAAAGACAGAAAATATCGTGCTCTCTGCCTTTGCTTTGTCGAGTTTTTTGTGCGCTTTAATCAAGGTTTTATAGTCAAGTCCAACAGCGAACTGGGTGTGAAGGTGACAAAACGCTGGCTCGACTCTATGTGAAGTCGAGCGGCGAGTGCGACGGCTCTATGACACATCATCACCATCAATATCATCATCAGCCGCAGGATGTCCACTGCTGAACATGGGCCTCTCCCAAAAATTTTCCATTTAAATAGTAATGGAAATCTTTGACACATATTCTATATTAACAGAAAGTTAAAGGCGAAGTTGTGTTTTTTTAATCCAACCTGCTAATACTATTTTAAATGCTCGTAAATACTATATTAAAGGTTAACAATTATTTAAAACCAATAAATCTGTGTATGGCATAAAAATTAAATGGTATGTTTTTTTGGATCCGCTCAAAAAGCGACTACCTTATATAAGGTGTAAAACCCATCATAGAGGAGTCGGAGTCAGCCTGTGTAGATCTGGTTTTAAACAGGCCGACGTAATTGTTTCATCTCAGTGGCATAATCAACTCTCGTTAGTCAACACTATTTGAACCCCAGTCCGCTTACCATTAGGTGTAGTAGGGTCACTTTACAGCATTCGTATATTAAAAAAACATGACGGGTATGTGAGACGAGTTAGGTTATACACCGAAAATGCAACGAAAAGCCGAAAACGTTCTACCACATTCTATTTTAAGAAGCTCTCCGGGTATTTCGAGTTCAGCTATCGTTATTAGTAAACAACACACTTTAATATGTAGGTATAAACATTGTCATTTCAAATTACTTACTAGAATTTTTTTTTCCTTTCACAGTCACTCACAAGCACGTGCGCACATACCCTCTCTCCTTCGCATACACACACACACGCATCACGCACACACAACACAACATACAAAATAAATGTGTTAACATTCTTCTTTTATGTTTTGAATAGTAAATATTATATTCTTTTGTAATGTATTATTAGATCTATATTTGATTGCTGTTTGGAAGTACAGGGCTCCCTAACAGACGTAGGTATTTTCATACTTAAAAGGAGTACTCCACTAATGACAAAGTGTACGTAGGTTAAGATAATGCAAATAAAGATGTTTTTTAGGCAAAGTTATTAAATCATAACTGACTATGATCAGTAAATAGTGATTTTGTATTTTATTTTGCCTTAAATCATTGTTACAAGGAGATAACTCCAATTTTGTTCGGAATTAATAAATATGTGTTTATGTCAACAGAAGCGAATCAGTTAAATCATTAACATAATAAATCCATTCTTGATAAGTCAATTTTCTAAACTGAAATCCATGAGTGTTTATGACTTAATTGAATATTAACGAAATTAAAACATATTTATATTACTCTACTTACTATTATATACATATTACTCTCGAATATTAATTAATCGTAGTTCACAAATCTCAGCCTAATTAGAATATCATCATCTAAATCCGTTTAGCAAACCTGAATACTTACCACCTTATTCATAGACGTTTTTTATCTAAGGACCGAGCATTGCTGTGATGACAAGTCTGTTTCTCAGCTTTGTTTATCTGACAGCTTGTTGTTTGTTCAGCTTTGTTTATCCGACAGCCAACTAGATTCAAGTTGTATCTCAATATTAGCCAATCACACCGGCCCTATGTCTACGCACTGCGAAGGCTGCCATGCCGTCAGCAATGAGAAACAGTCTTGTTATCACAGCAATTCTCCTTCCTCCGATAAAAAACGTCTATGAATAAGGTGGTTAGTGCTTTTAAGTATTAACAACTGACCTCGGGTGCTAGGTATCGCGTAATAATAAGGAGCGACGTTACCTTCGCTGACAGCTAGCTAGACATCCTTTAAATAAAATTGTTCTTACGACCGGTTAATTACATAAGTCTGGGCGCAAGTTAGCTTTATAACCTACGTAATAGCGCTCATTTAATAAAGATAGTGGTGCTGGTGGTCGGATATATTTTATATCCGCCCGGATGCGAACACTGTACATAAGGTGTAAAACCGGCCATAGAGTGCCACGTCAGTGTGCCGCGTTCTTAGATCAGTCTGTGTATATCCGGTTCTAACAGGCCGGCATAATTGTATCGACTGCCAAGTGGTAATCCTGTCTCGTCAGTCGACATTCTACTAGTCCCCATTTCACATATCATCATGTGTAGTGATAAATTTATTGGTTTAAAGTAATTGTTAGCGTTTAAAATAGTATTTACAAGTATTTAAAATAGTATTGGCAGGTTGTATTAAAAAAAACACATCATAGAGGTTTTTCTTTTTATAGTTTAGTAAATTTATTATTTAGTTTTATTTGCTTCTACATATTTAAATACGAATATTGTATCTATTTATTGTAATATTTACCAGTTCAGAGGTAATTAAATTTGTTTCGGTTTTTTCAGCAGCTTTTCCCGTGCTTATCTTTACCGGAACGGGCTACTTATCATTTTGCCAGGGTAAAATAAGCCTAAAGATTAATCCTGGACTATATTTTTTTATGAGCTAGATAACTATATAGGAGCTGGGCTCGGTAACGGAAAGCAACAAAAATTCACGAACTTTTCTATTAAATTAGTAAGGACAAGAGCCATTTTTATCATCATGTAACAATCGAACAAATCACTGACATATTGTAATTTTTTTACGTTCTATAAACAAAATGTTTCTCCGACAGCATCTGTAAATTAAAACGTCAGTCGCAGTCCTAGCGGAATTGGAAATCTCTATATCATTTCATGAAAACGTTTCATCAAACCGTCTGAACACGTGTTATTTGTTGTGGCGCATGAATGGTCGGGGGCGACCTTGGGCATCGCTTTCACTCGCCGTGGCCAGATACCCCGCGCATGCACCGCGCACCCGCCACGCCGAGAGACGTCGCGCAAATTTTAATGGAAAAATAAAGTTGCGGATATTATATTTTAATGAAAATGAAAGACAAATTGGATTTTAGTTCAACGTCTGACATAATGATTTTTGCGTAGCGTATTTTCGAGGGATGTTTGGTTAAGTGTGTACTTGCAATGTGATGTTTATTTTAAATATTCTGCCGTCTCAAAATCTATATTTTTTTGTCTAGTAAATTCCATTGCGTACAAAGCCTTACATCTTCATCATCTGACGAGTAGACATACACGAACCTACTATACACACATGTCTAATGCGTGCTTTAACATGTCTAATAGGTGGAAAAACTAACCTTATAAAGGACAATCTAACAGTGGAAGGGTTATTAATTTATGTAGGATCCAATTATCACGACGATTTGCAGACCGCGTTTATCTATATTAGTGCCTATATGTTGTGTCGAGTACCCGTTCTGAAAATCAGTGTCAGTCATCGACGTATTACGACGATCATTAAGTTACTACATCGATATTAATAGTTAAGCGAATAACCCATTTAATTTATATAAAGTGCCTTGACATAGTTGTATTGCGGCATGAGTGCCATGATCTCAGGTTTAATCCGAACGGGTAAAGTTATATTGGTCTATTCTGTTCAGCATCAGCTTGGATTCTAGAATTGTGATACACGCTAATAGAGATTACTGATATTATTGATATTAGAACACCGAAAATGAAAGACGTCATAATACGTTTCACCAACTCTACTGAAATAAAATTTTAATGGAACATATAAAGTGGTCCCGACGAATCGTTGTTTATGTACCGGGGTATTTTAACATTAATGGAACACTCGGCTCTTCGACGTGTAGTGACGTTCAGGCCGTGTAATAAAATTACTGACGACGCGCACGGGCAGCCGAACGTTTATTAGTTTACTTTGGATGGGCGCGAACAAATGATTTTTGTCAGCCGTATATGAATTCGTTAGAGTTCAAAATTGAATGTAAACTGTTAATCTTAACAGTTGCCGATCGAATTTTTAAGCCTCTTTACAAATGTTTTAGAGTTCAATGTTGAATGCAGGGTGTGTTTGGATATTTAAGGTATCCTTTTACGATAGGATGCATTCAATTTATGACAACGATATTTACAACGAATTTGAGAACGATGTGTAGGTCAGGTACGTCTGATTTCGGAGGGCTAAGTAGAACTCTAAACTTACCTATTATTAAACAAGTTACTAGCGATTTGATGTCGTGAGTGTTCAAGTGCTGCGGCGGTAACTTACCTTCATGTGATCCAATTCCACGTAATATAATATTAGCACATACCTCCTCTATTACTGAGAGGGATTAGGCCTTAGTCCACCACGTCGGCCTAGTGCGGATTGGTAGACTTCACACACCCTCGAAATTACTATAGAAAACTTCTCAGGTATGCAGGTTTCTTCGCGATGTTCTCCGTCGCCGTTAAAGCAAGTGATAATTTACAACGAATACACACAATTTTCAGAAAAGTTAATAGTGTGTGCCCTTGGGATTAGAACCTACGGACCTTCGTCTCAGCAGTCCGTTCCACACCCAACTAGGCTATCGCCGCTCAATCAGTAAATTCCACATATATCATGCTTTATATTTTGAAACATGTTTATTTTAGCGCACTGGAATTTTTGATGAATTAATTAACTAATTGAAAATGTTGGACGGTTTATAAATTCTTTGGAAATGAATAAACCAGCAATCAAATTGAATACTTATAATACCATATGCAAATACCTGGAATAAAAACAAATCATTAACGTAATTAATTCTGTAAAAGGAAAATCTTATTAAGTTGTTGCCTAATTAGGGTATTTTATTTTGTATTAACAAAATTATTTCAAATGAAAATGAATATATTTATCGTCTAAATAGCTTATCGAAGGCTCGACTCAAGTTGTTTATTTCTATTTGACTATCAAAAATTAATACTGTTTATATTAACACCAAGCATATAAGAACTAAAATAAATAGTAGACTTAATTAATATATCAGATTATTAAATAAAACATGTATGTTTGGGAGATGTAAAAGGTGTTGTTTATTTGTTCGTCTATCGGGTTTAACGACTGAGTTGCTTTCAGTTAAATATTTCAAGTACATTTTTTACAGTTATATAAGGCATGAGCTTTTCTTTGATAAAAGAAACAATACATTTATACTAGCTTTATAGACAAAAATATATTTATACTATAGTTTTGCTCGCGGTTGATTGACTTTTCTGGGATAAGTCCCGCTGTATCTTTTCCTGAGATAAAAAATAACTATACTACCAAATTTCATAAAAATCCGTAGATTCAGTAGATTTTAAGAAAATCGTTAATATACAGACAGACAGAAAGGGGGACTTTATTTTATAGTATGTATTTATATTAGAATAAAAAAATTTGGAACTAGGACTAAATATTGCTCTGTGGTCCATTGATGTTTCTCGACATTGCTTGGTCAATACGTAGAGAGTCATACCATGATTCAGGCTTATAAAATAATGAAGATACTTTCAAAGAAATAAACATGTCTAAGTTGCGTAACTGGCAGGTAATATTACCATTGTTATGAAATTCAAATTATTGCGATGAAGATAACATTCAAGAAAATCAAAGTACTAAAGTATACGAGAAAATTGCTTCGCTACGTATACTGTAGCACAAAGCGTAGCACTCGTAGCGGCAGTCGTAGCAAACGCTCAGTAGGAACTTTTATATCGAAATCTCTACGCTCGGGTTACGTTGCTCATGTTTACAACGAAATGCAAGGTATGGTGTAGCATTTCATTTGGTATAAGTTCACTACTTAATTTGTATAATTTATACTAAGATATAAAATTGGATAGTTTGAATGCGATTAAATTTAAACTAACGGAATGTTTTTTATTGTTGCTAGGAAGCTACAATACCCTTGAATGCTAGAAAAAATTTTGTCCCGAAAACTGATTCAAGCGTACAAAGCCTCTTTGCAGTGTTTATATGCATTTATGTTAATACGAATTTAATGAAGTCACTGAAATACGAACACAGTACATGTAATAACCTCTTAATAATGTTCTTATTTACTTTTTACTAATAATGTAAATGTGAAACTTTGTCGTAATGTTTTTGTTTCTTAGTAATAAATGCATAAATCTATCGTCGAATATCTAAACAAAATTTATATTTAAAGAATAATATTGTATGATATACAACTCACAATAATGTAGCTGAGGTAAAATTTCTCAATTTCTTTTATAAAGTTTAAGCTTTGGAACTAATATATGCTGTGGTGGAATTAGTTTTATATCTACCCGGATAGCGAACACTGTACAGAAGGTGTTAAAACCCACCATAGTAGCCTACGTAATTGTGTCGCGTTCCGGGATCAGCCTGTATCCAACCGGTTCCAACAGGCCGGCATAATTGTGTCGACTGACGAGGGGTAATCATCTGTCGTCAGTCGACATTCTATTTGACCCCACTCCACTTACCATGAGGTGCGTTGGAGTCACTTTCACTTGCACGTATAAAAAAAACACGGGCGTTAAAATTCATTTCTTAAGGTTATAGCTTAAGGTCCATTTTTCATACATTTTGTTTCACCTTTAATCTGGGTAACTAAACAAGTATTGACAAGTAAAGAATTTCGTACGAAATTTTAAAGGCCGAAATATCCATGCATATTAATTATTTTTACGTTTTTCTTTCAACTGCGAGAACTAATCACTAACTAGACGTGAATTTAAATTCTTTACTTGTCAATACTTGTTTAGTTACCCAGATTAAAGGTGAAACAAAATGTATGAAAAATGGACCTTAAGCTATAACCTTAAAACATTGACCTAAGTTCTAAGTTAAAGATGATCTATATATATAAAAATGAATTGCTGTTCGTTAGTCTCGCTAAAACTCGAGAACGGCTGAACGGATTTATCTTATCTTGGTCTTGAATTATTCGTGGAGGTCTAGGGAAGGTTTAAAAGGTGAGAAAAATTCGAATAATTGCCGGAAAAATCCTCAAAACAGCATTTTTCTATTTCCCATACAAACGTTTTCTAACTAATACGTAGAGTCAATTTGAGCTTTATTGCTATTGTATAAAGTTCACTGTTGTCTAAGCAATGTAGGTGTGTTCCTAACATCAAAGCAGTGTGCGTTGGAGCACAGAATATAATAATGTAATGTCGCGTTCTGAAACTCAACAAAAGTGATATCGCGGACCCGACTAAATTGAACAGTCACAAAATTTAATATATCATTAGTTATTTGGTTGGCTTCACGATATTATTTCTTTTGTTTTACTTTAAAATGCATGTTTTCGTTATGGACAATTTTTGAGCTACTTTTGCATATCTATACTTATAATAAATCTGTAGAGAGGTCAATTCTGTACATGAAATATATTTCCAAAATAACTGGGGGTGATTAGGGATCGATACTGATGCCAAAAATGCAATTAGTAAATTTTTGTCTGTCTGTCTGTATAACCGTTATAGAAACAAAAACTACTCGACGGATTTTAACTTAACTTGGTACAATTATTTTTCATACTCCTGAGCTGGTTATAGTATACTTTTCATCACGCTACAATTAATAGGAGCATAGCAGTGATGGAAAATGTTGGGAAAACGGGAGAAGTTACTCCATTTTTTAAGCTTCCTTCATTTCGTGTGCAACCTTAATGGTTAAAAGTTCCTTCGATTTCACCAGGATCCCATCATCAGACCCTGACCGGACAATCGGACCACCTGCATACCACCATAAATTAAAAAAACATCCCGACAAATTGAGCACCTTCTCCATTTTTGAAACCCGAAATCCACGCGGGCGAAGCTGCGGGCGGAAGCTAGTATTTTATATTTATCTCTGTAAAAACTCATAAAAACAGAACTGCAGATAAACTAAGTCGATAGTAAAAACGTCAATTTCACGTCCACATAAATACATGTTAAAATGTTATAGCAAAGATTAAAAGCGAGTAAAGTATTTCTTTAAAGTTCAAGTGTGCGTGCCTAACGGGAGCTTTCGTGGTTGCGACGAGGAAGCGACGTGTGTTAAGAAGGCGGGTGCTTTTACCTATTTGCGTTCCAAAAGGGATTAAATCGATGTACATTCAGCTACAAAAATACATGAACAAACTTTAAATATCAAATTGATTATTTGTGGCCAAGGAAGGCTTCTCATTATGTAGAGTTTATTTAAAATAGAATTATTATCAGACCAATTTCCAGACCGTATATGCACATCGGTACATATGTTCTGTCGAGTTCAATTTCGGAATATTTCTCTATTCGCCCAGTTTTATTTACCTAAAATAAAGCAACGTCTTTCTGGTTCATTACAGTATAAAAGTTTCTAATGACAATAAAAGTTGAAAAGCGAATTTAAGTTTTTAATTTGCTCGTATAGTATTTTCGTAGATGACTGTACTTGAGGTCTTCGTCCGCATATTTGCGTATCTGGGGCGATTGATATCCTCAATAACTATATTTATACAGGCTTTAAACGTTAAAAATAGGGGATGGTCGGACATATTTCTGGAGTGTGATAAAATAAAATTATAAACAGTTCTCTGAAATAATGCTTGTTTATTTATGACAAGCGATAAAAATATATAATAGTTGTGTTTCAGTCACAAGGATATTGTAGGAATGCGGCATAATTACTGAGAACTAAACGATCTTATATCTCTATTAAATAATTCCAACTTATTCATGTTTTGTTTTTAGTGTTATATTTTATAAATACATGGATTACAAGAGAACACACTCTGAATAATCTTTATCGTTTTCCTCGAATACTACAGTAAGTTGACAAAAATAAACATCTCTAATCTCACATCATGTACAGGAGTGGCTAGATATTTGATTTGTCTTTGTTTATTTTTAGATATATTCAAAAATACTTAGGGCTTCTCTTAAAATGTCCGAGTAAATGTCATCCTCTAGTTAACACGTAAAGTAGTTTATTTATATATTATTTATTTGGAAAAGTTTTTCCGAGATGTTTTCTCGGGATCTAAAGTATTCTACAGCCCTCAGAGGTAATGTAGCATCCTATAAGTAAAAATAAATCTGTTAAGTAGTTACTGAGATGAGCGCGTTCAAAAAAACTCTTCAGCTTTACATATTAGTATAAATTAATTTGGCTTCACTTCCGTATTAGTTGCTCTATAATTTTTTTTTATTGGTTCACAAACCAGTCAATACAATTTTATTAAATTCTAATTACCTTTTCGCTACTTATTTATGTATATAAATATATGTCCTAAAATAGTGAACGCGGCGTACATAAAACTTAACTTTTATAAATTATCTTATAAATATAGGCACAGAATTATTTCATGTGCCTATATAAACGAAAATAAAGAACATGACAAAAAAGGGTATAAAAGAATTGCCTATAAGCTTCACAAAATCAATTATAAATTAAGAATAACATATTTTTGGTTAGATTATATTTAAGTATTGGCGTTTATTCTGACGTAAAACAAGCCCTTAGCGAGTGGAATGGCACTAAAACTCCCGCCACCACGGCACTTCTGTCCATCTCATCAGATAGTCATTTACTTGCCACTAACCTGATTTGCCTCCAACGTATATTTGTTAGCGCTGTAATTTTTTATATTACTTTAAATAACGAGACGAGCTTGCCGTTCGCCTGATGGTAAGCGATACGACCGCCCATAAACAGTAGAACCACCGTCCAATACCTTAAATTACAAAGTATTGTTTAGTATTCCATTTTGCTCGCCATCCTGAGATGTGTAATGTTAAGTCTTATTATGTCTAGTAACACTGGATACAATGTATTTCAAACCGGAACATAACAGTCACCTTACACTGTTGCTTGGCAGCATACACATTGCGGTGGTACCTACTCAGGCGGACTCTCACCTATGAGTTGTTTTTTGTCCCAGTTGTACATTTGTAATGTGTTTATAAGACCGAATCAGAAGTTCCAGAGTTTCTACAACACACTTAACCCTTTAAAACATAAGTGCATCGTGTAAATAGGCACTTAATCCTAGACCACCACTTTACACCCAATACGTCGCGTAACATTTCAGTGTCGAGGGGTCAATCACCCGGCGACCTCCAACGAAGCGGTCAATACACCCGTTATGCCGAAACGAATAAAATTTTCCAGCAGATATTGCACTCGCATAAATGTACCGCGCTATATATTTTTTTTTAATAAAACCGCATGAGGGGACCTGATCGGCGCAAATCTCAAGTTATTGAACCTGTATTGAGCCCTGTTTACTGAACGACGAGACGACCAAGTAATTTGGTAAGCAACTTATAAATAAAAGCGGTCCAGTACTTTGAACCACTAGGGTCATATTGCACTGACATATTGAGACATTAAAACTGGCAAAAGCAAGAACAATACCATTGATTTTTTTTTATTGAACTCAAGTGCTTTTAGTAGTATTAATGAATAGTACCATAAATAACTTCCAACCTCAAACCGATTTTGAAGATGAGATTTGTGTAACAAGTTATCTTAGTTTAATTCCCGCGTTTATGAATCGCCATTGCGAGCGGAATTGACAAGCAGAGAGCTGCGGACAATCTATCCACTTCTCCACTTTGTCACCTTATTGGTACACGGGTTCAATTCCCGAGTCGATCAATTAGAAAAGCTTCGAACAGTCTCACGGGGACCGAGTGACAGTAAATACGAAATGCAGGACCAAGTTTCCGCACGCCATCGGAAACTATGAGAGTGCAACCTGTTCGTGCGACAATTTATGCTTCCCTCTCGGGACTCTCTGGACCGTTCGATACACACAGTTCTTCAGTAACAAGTTTAATATACGATTTGTATGCGAGCTTGATGTCTTTTTAGATACCTTTGTAGCGGCATAATTCCAAAGTTATGTTTTCCTCATGATTTTTCTTCGCCGTATTCATAACAAAGTTTGACCAGTGCTACACCTCCCTCCCACGCCCTATTCTCTTTCCGCGAATTGTGTACAAATCTACCACTTTTAGGCTATACTTGTTTCGATAAAATATCAGTAATAAAAATATAACTCTAAATTTTGATGCAAAAGAAAATTTCGAACCAGAATGTGCTCTCCTTCGCGTCTTACATGAATATTTTCATAATTGCGGGTTCAAAACTTTCTTCGGAGTATCGAAACTTCTTTTTTAATGAGGGATTTATGCTGAAGTACACCTTTATTTATGCTGAAGTATATGGCGCTAGAGACGGCATAGGTTTTCTATACCTATTGAACTCGACGTGATAAACCTATTTGAAAACTATTTTGATTTTGAAACTCCACCTTACTGTAGAGAAAGCTAAGATTTATATTTAAATATATTAATGGCACAACGCATATTCATCTATTACGACGCTGAAAATTCATTTTAGTTTTTGACATAAAGAAAATATCTTCCGTACGGTTGACATTAACTTATTTTCGTATGTAGTCTTAATATAATCCTGAGCTACGAGGGTGTATTTTGTCCTCGCATCATACCGAATGAATAATTTGTATACTAGGTTTTGTACAAATGTCCAAATGTATACTTTTTTGCCATCTACCAGAGCCTATATTTCCCGATAATTACAATCTGGGCATCTTCAAGTCACGAGTGAATAAGTATATAGGCAAGCGTGCTCCACCGTAGACCATATCATCACTTACCATCAGCCTAGAGAGTGGTCAAACTCTAAGCAATGAAAAAAAAAGCACTCCGCTAACAGCTTTCTTAATCGCAAACCGAAGTTGTGGATTGGATAAATTAAAACTTGCACCTGGTCCGTCCATTAGTATAAATCTATGTCTTGAATTAGTTTTTTTTATTCAGGGCGATCGGGTGTTCGTTTCCATACAATAAAACTGATATTAATTGAACTAATTAGCATTTGCGAATGAGATAACCCTTTGTTCGTACAATGTAAGCAGAAAATACTATAAAGTCCTTTTCAATTAGTACGTTTATTTCCAATCGAATTCCATTCGCAAACGTAAAAACTGTGACGTAGGAACTTAAATTTTATACAGTGACATGCGATATTTTATTGTCTGCAAGCTTTAATAAAATACATGTATAATCTGTTAGTTTTGTCTTTGAATTATATGATGCCGCAGTATACCGTCTTAGGGGACTATGAATCTATTCTCTTAACAATTGTGAAAAAGAAATACCAATTTACAGTACGTGGACATAACACTTACTTTTAACAGTACAGAGAATATAAATAACTATAAATGTGCTTGTCATTGTTCTGAGTGTATCTATCTATAAATAACATAATTACCATCGCCAACCTATCTACCTACTGAAAAAGGTTTTTATAAATAAACACTGGCAAACAAGTTTAATATTGAATTGAAATTTTCAATTGTTCACCAAGAATGCTACGTAAATGTTTAAATACCTATTTATTTTAAATGCGTAGTCAGGTTCAATTGTAAAAGAATATATTTACTATTGGTAACTTTAAATCTAAACTAATATATGAAGCTGTATAGTTTTTATGTTTGAGCGCGCTAATCTCGGGAACTACTGGATCGATTTTGATTTTATTTAACTAATAGAAGGCTACATTACTCCTGAGATCTATAAATTACATTTTATTCCGGGAATAAATCGACGACTTAAAGGCTTAAAATATTTAAACGACATTCTTTTTTCAAAAAAAAAAATAAGAGGTTAAAAAAACATAGCAAAACGTGCTGATTTTAAATATTTATGAAACTTAAAGTCGCAATAAAAGATTCGATTTAATCAATTAGCCTTTCAACTGCCGATAAAAAGCGGAACTTAAATCCCGGAAAAACTTTTACACGCAGGTGGAGCCGCGAGCAAAACCTCATTGTTAATATTAGGACCGGTATTCCGTTCCCATAATGTGCATCGTATAAGACGTTGCGCAGACGTCACCTTGTTCCAGAAAACAACTACGAAACTGACATTTGCTGAAGTTAGATCTTGTATACGGGTATGAAAAGCGGCGATAGCCTAGTTAGTTGTGGAACGGACTGCCGAGACAAATGTCCGCAGGTTCAAATCCAAACGGCACACACCTCTAACTTTTCTAAAAAAATATGTGTGTATTCTTTGTGAATTTATCGTTCGCTTTAACGATGAAGGAAAACATCGTGAGGAAACCTGCATATCTGAGAAGTTCTCTATAGGAATTTCGAGGGTGTGTGAAGTCTTCCAATCCGCACTAGGCCAGCGTGGTGGACTAAGGCTAAATCCGTCTCAGTAGTAGAGGAGGCCCGTGCCCTACAGTGAGACAGCATATAATACAGGGCTGATATTGTTGTTATACGGATACGACGAAATGATTCCACTGCATGTAATGGTTTGTGGACTAGCATCGACTAATCCCATGCCGGTTGACACATTTATGCTGACAAGCCTACATAGAATATGGCATAATAAATATCACACGAAGGTGCGTGTCGTTTGATTATGATTGGTGGAGACACTGACACGTGACTCACGCGTCAGTCCTCGACCAATCACAATAAAACGATGCGGACTCTCGTGTAACGTTTTTCCTCGTAATACATGTTCAAAATCGGATATATAGGCTGATGCCGAAATGCGATACACTTACGCGGGCCATTTTGGTTTACACCTTATTAAACTGTCAATTTCATAGTGTAAAGTCTCTTGGCAAACGACACCGTCTGCGCGGCTCCTTACGAAACCTCGTTTCGACCCAAAAAAACTTGGTGACGTTATGGAATTGAGTGGATTAAAACGTCTAAATATTTTATTGTGATACCCTCGTATTTTGTTCCGATTTAGAACTGTTGAAATCTATTTCAGGAATAAATTAATTAACACGAAACATTATTGACGAAACTTAATTTCCATTTGGAGTTACTATTTCCCAAAGTTTAGATTGAATTTAATAAACGGTTTTTGATGCCAAATGGGACTAGTGTATTAAAATTATTCGATAAATATTATAAATTCATAAATGGAAGGCAGGAATATGAGTTGCTACAAGTATAAATAGTAAGAAATTGGAAAACTACATAAAGCTTACTAACTTAATTTACACAAATATTATGTTAATTTAAAAGACATATCAAGCTGACTGATTATATAATAAAAATGTTTATTAAAATGGGATGGTCAGCATGTTTTAAGTGAAAAATTACATGGTTTGCATACTTGCTGTTTTTATATGATAACTTTAATTTATAACTATATTATTACTTATTTTAGCTTCCTTAATATAAATCAACATTTCAAGTGGTATTTTTTCCGTTATATCCAATTTTAATGAACCTATATTTTGCTCTTTATAAAACTCTGTCTACTTGTGAAATCCACACGAAAATCTTTTCAGTAATTACGCTGATTTGTATTCAATTACTCTTCTTTACTCGTTCTCCTTTTTATGACTTTTCTTTTAATGTACAGACGCACGAAGTTCTCTTGTTCTTAGAGTTCTGTGCCTTAAAAGGAACCATTAACTCTTTGTTACCCGTCTGTCTGTCTGTTAAGGGCCTTTTTCTCAAGAACACGTATTGGTATTAAATTGAAATTTATAACAAATATTGGGAAGTACAGTTTCTTTAAACTGTGTATAAATTATCAAATTCGTAAGTTTAAGAGAAAGTTATGGCCATTTATGTAGCATGTTTCGCAAATTTTGCGTTTTAAAAAGGCAACCAAATCTTACAGGGTACTTTCCGATGACCTGAATCATGCAATTTGGGAAGAAATAATGTCTTACAGCACATGTAAAGGGAAAAATCTTAATTGAAATAACCGGTTCTAGGAATCGAACCCAGACCATTGGCGCTGTATAGTTCGGAATAAAGTGATCCGGGTAGAGGGTCACGACCCTTAGCATTGAGGATGTCGACGCTAGGAGGAGGGGGCATCGAAGGACAAAATCAATTTGTCCATTTGACTATTTAAATTGTGTAATAAATATGTAAAATTTACTTTTGCTATATTTAAATTTTAATTTAACGATTCTAAGAGATAGTCAATAGTACTTATATAATGGGAAAAATAAATAAAAAAGAATTGTCAAGTATGATGTAATAATTAAATACCCTAAAAGTTTGTACGGAACCTTCGGTGCACGAATTTCGCACTTATCCTTACAATATAAATATAGTACTTCCCAAAATTCTATTAGACATAACCTCCACAATTTCGCCGAACTTAGATTAAACTAAGTTCACAGTTCCAACGCACTGACCGAAGTTCCCATTTAATTGGGATCCGGTTACTGACTAGTTGCTAACCGCGATGTTTTATCCGCCTCAATTGGCAGATTAAGCGTTCAGTACGATATTACTTCGGACATGAGATATCAATACGCGACATAGTTGATGCCACTGACAAATCGATGGATTATAAATTAGTTGATGTAACTGTCAGTCAGCTCCGGATCTATGGGGGGCAAGCCGGGGCCCACGGGCCACGGGCGGCGAATTCAGAGGGCGGCAAATCCAAACTTGGCAGACGAATATACAACTGATACTAACGCAACTTTGATTACTGAGACATCCAGAACATTACACACATAAATTATTATTTCCCGTCGGGCGCGAAATGCTGGTGATGACAATGTTAAAAATATAGGTGGTCGGTGGCGGCATTATCCAGATTTTGCCGCGCCTCCAAAAAATTCAAGATCCGGGACTGCTGTCAGCTCAGTAAGATGAACACGAAATTTTGTCCGTGTGTCAGCATTTTGTTTCATGCTTGTTGCAACAAATAAAAAAGGGCACTTATGGGATTATAGTTACGGGCCCTGTTCCCGTCTTCGGGGGCATATCTGTCTTGTTTAATTAACGGATGTTGATAGCAGTATAATAAGGGATTTTGGACTCTCTTTTTATACCGCTTACAATGCTGCTTCTTCGGTTAAAACGCCTGTTGCAAAAAGACGGATTCGTCCGCGTAGATGGAATAAGACCCTCTGACTATAATTTAAAAAAAAAACAGTAGCAGATGGTGGATGCTTATACAATAAGGTAACTAGAGGTTCTAATTATTATTAATAAGACATTGTAGTTTTATGACCCTTCGTTACATAAATAAACAAAGAAAGGAAAAGTTTTTTGGGACAAACAATAACTAGCTTAAATATTGAAAAATGTTACAAAAATATATTATATTGTGCCAACAGCGTGAAGCCTCGTCTAGCTCCTTACTGCTGTTCAGCCTACACAATACGCGGCGATGATTTTCATTAAAGACCCAGATCACAGGCGGCCCTTGGGGGAGGCGAACCACGCAACCGCCCGAGGTCTCGCGCTAACGGTGATGTGCGTGCATTAGTTTATATAACTATTGTGACTATGTACAAGAAAGACTTGGAAAAAAAATACAAAAGAAGTACTGAACAATTGATGACAAAGAAAGCCCGGAGTTTCTTTCTGCCTTTCTTCTTCGGGTAGTCATCACTTAGGTAGCTAGTGAAAGGCTGGTAGGTTAGCTAGGTTAGGGCTCATGTCCTCGCCGGTGAGGATCGCGACGCGTTACCCTTCTATTTCCCCCTACTTGCCAGCCCGAGCTGGTTACTTCAGTTTGTACCTTGTCTTTTGTATAAATTTTATCCCTAATATAAAATGTCCATAGTTATATAAGTAATTTTAATAGTTGTTTAAAAATAATAATTATTCTTATTCTTTGTTTTGACGTATCATAAGTGCAACTTTGTTCGCCTACGTGATAAATAAAGTATTTTATTTTATTTTTTATTTTTAAAACAGAGGCCTTGCGCGGTGCCTCGCTGGATCTTTTTTTTACGTTCTTACCGACGAAACTGTGAAAACAGGGGAACGTTTTTTTACTATGCGCGGGGCCTCGCGTCGTTTAGAGCCGCCACTGACCCAGATGACATAGGAGCAGAGACGGTCTTAGAGGAAAGCGAACCGGACTACTGCCCGGAGCCTCTCTTACGATTTTACAAACTATTCATAATCGGGGACCTTTTTTTGCTTTCGCGTCGCATCGTTTAAGGCTGCCACTGATACGGCCACTCAGTACTGTGTCAATTACATATAATAATTATGTTACTTATATAAGATGAAAAACATATAGTTATATTAAAGTTTACAAAACGTAAAATTCATAAACAAAAACAGTTATAAAGGAAGTCAATCAAAAGAAAACCTTCACCGTCATAATAATAAGTTTTAATTTAGTTACAACGATTAGCGAATATAATATCAGATACCATCGATAATTCAAACTGTACTTTGTTCAACGATAACACCCACTTATAATTTATTGTTAGGGATGAGGCTCTCAAACTGCCAAAGTTCTGTCTGATATCGATTATATAATACGTGACGCACCATTAAACACATAAAAAAGATTCAGAACATTAATTATTTTTTATTATATTCATAGTTTAACTTTTAAACGATAATATCTGACGATATATTTCAAAAGGTTTGCGTGTGTTTCACCCGACAGTAAATTATGTGATATTTGAAAGTGAATCGTTTGTAATAAGTGACAAGTCTAAAGTTACATTAATCATTAAATTTATAGTTTTCAAAAAAGTATATGAGGAATAATTAGCCACAAAGTGTAAAACCTTTCTACACATTAAATTCAATCGCAATATTATTTCTTCTTTACCTAAAACCTAAACCCTCTGAAATTTATATAAAGTTTTAATGCGATTTGAAATTTTGCATTCGTTCAGCTACTTCTGTGGCTAACGGTACATATTTTTTTTCTATTTGTTTGCAAAACAATTTCCGATATGGACGAAGAGATAAATATTTTAAAACCATACTCTATCCTGTTCAGAAAAACGTTCCACTAACATGTGACGAGCGACACAATCACTCCCCTGGGCCCTTATTCTGTATGATAGTTTAAACGCGTAACGCGGCCGTGTCATGTTATCTTCGAGAAATGTGCGTGGAACGGTATTGTGTAAACCAAATTTCTATAGTCCTAAACATGATGCGTTGTGTTACGTTCTTGTTACGCACTGTTAAAATAACGTGCGGGATAGAGAATAAGGCCCCTGGTAACGAACCCGCACTGTAATCAGTTAATTAAAGATAATGCACGCTGCAATCTGTCATTACTCGTATACCTGTCGCACCCGCATCCTGATTGTTATCTTCATAATTACAACGCTTAATGCGTAATAGGTAAAGTATTTCGTACGGCTTTTATGCAGTGTTAATGAATTTTGGAAGCTACGAGTATCTATTTTAAGTATGTTTCTGTGTGCCATGTGTGTTAACTATATAGTTGCCTTAATCTTTTTGTAATTGCCATTGGAAAAAATCACTGAAAGTACCCTATTCATTGAGGTTTAAAAAAAAACGACTATCCCCAAACTATAAAGGTTACGCAAACCATTGTTTTAATCGAAACATTATTATAAATCTAAATTGGATTTCGTCACCGTCCGCTCCGCTTGGCTCGGATTCACGCGTTTTGTAGGCTTTTTTATAAGGAGATCCCCGGGGAAATTCATTGCCCATTATGCAGGACTCCCCGTTTAGAAACCTAGTAAATGCCATATAGCAGCTTTTTGCAAGTAGAAAGAGGGATACTAATGATTATTTTTTCTTGGGATGTTGGGTCTACGATCGCCTGTAATGTCCTTTTCTTACCTGCCTCTTAGAGATAATTAGAGACCGGGTACGAACATAATTAAAAGTATAGATTATATCATTAGATGTAGGCAAGCTCCTTCAAAACAAACATAAATATAAATAGTTTAAACGTAGTAAAACATCAGTAAAAAATAATTACAGGTCAATTCGCGTTTAGTTAGTATGAATTAGTAGTCGTTTAGTTAGTATTTAATAGTATAATAAATTTTTCTTCTCTCTCTGACGACTACTATGTGCGTTGGAAATTCGATAACCTATTCCCGTTTTGTATTATCATCGCCCAAGGACCTCTAAACTAGGATCTGTCTAGACGGATGAATAGCTAAATAACTCTATATTTGAAATCCAACGGGATCTGTAATATTTGAGTCTATTATAGAGCTGGCTGCGAATAGTCTGAGGCTTTGGTTAGATTTACGGAAATCGAATAATGTGCGCTCTCCTCGTGACCGCTTGTTACGATGCGTCAATCAGCTCAAAGAAAGACTAAAAGAAAATCTACCGTTGAAAAGGGAGTAATATTTTGTTTCTCTTTGGTAGTAATGTACCTATAAATGCAGAAAAAAATTATAATGACAAAAAAATTACATATTTTAGATTCCTGGTGAAACGGTGACGTCACAATTTATAGTTTAATGTTTTTTTATGTTTTAGCTAACGTTGGGCGTTGAATTACAATTGGTTTACTGATTTTATCGCGATTTTTATTTGTTTTAGTAATATTAATCTATTGTTTTCACAAACTTCATATTGCTGATATATTATATTGTAATTCTCTGACAACTTTAAGCATTATATACCTACTTATTTACTTTACCAATTACAATTGAAAACCTTTGTAATGTTTAGGATGACGGGTGCATAGCATCTTGTAGCAACTTCGAAATAAGTTACGTACGGTGTTACGACTATTTAAAAGTAATAATATAATTCTAAAACCGGCAAAACCTCGGTCGAGCCGGGTTAAAGCGTCAGACTCGCCGTAAAATTATTTCCTATCCGACAAGGCAAACCTACTTGATTACAATTTCTAATGAGAACATAATGTATATTGATTATGAATGTTGGAATATTGTAAGGATTAAGCTACGTTCGTTCGCTATTCTGACAAAGGGCTGCGAATCTTGTTTATGGTACAGATAAAACATATTTTTGGTATGATGTGTGAGGAAGTGATTAGGTAAGCTAACATAATTGTGTGGATCAAAGGTCCTCGCTGGTTGTAAATTTTCTTGGCTTCAATTAAATATACTAAAAAGACTCGTTACCGTGGTACTATTTAGGAAACATTTGGAAAAGCCGGAAGGTTCGTGAGAATTCACCGATTCCGTACAGCAGACAAAATTGCAACTCAAAACATGCAAATATTCAAAAGGAAAAAACTGGGTTGAGTGGGTGAATCTGCAAAATAATTTACGAAAGCAAATTCATTAGCTGTAGGAAACTGTATTGCACTAATATTTCTATCATTGCATATATCTTTATAGATATTTAAAGCTTATAAGTACCACTACATTCTGAATTTCATAATGCACGCCAAAGTGGGAAAATGTATGTCGTCCTTTTAATTAAGAGGAAGTCTGAGGGTTATCATCTTATATCTTCGTTTTCCATCTTAGGTCTTAAGGGACCGTCTGCGAAGCGATTTATGTTTTAAAACGATTTCCCGACAAAACGTAACGGGCTCTTGCGATGCACTTTTCATAGTTCTTGTAAGTTGATACTGTTTATCCAAACATCTGGTTTTCTAAGGGCATGTCATATGTCTATAAATATAAGAAGACAACAAAATGTATAGAATTACTCTATCGCTTGGATATGTCATTTCCATACGTATTTTTTTTTATTGCTTTGAATGACGAAACGGGCTTGCCGCTTGCCTGACGGTAAGCGATACGACCGCCCCTAAACTGTAGAAACACCATTCAACACATTGAATTATAAAGTATTGTTTGATATTCCACCACGCTTGCCATCCTGAGACATGAGATGTTAAATCTTATGTATCCTACAAACCGGAATACTATAGTGACTACACACTGCTGCTTAGCATAAGAAATAGACATTGCGGTGGTACCCACCCAGGCGGACTCTCACATATGACAGGCCTACCTTTTACTTTTTGTTTTCTATTAGAAAAACGATTATAGAAACGCGTCGTGCCAAAGGCGTCTGATATAATATGCTTGTGAACAATTCAGTACTTAAATGATTTATTTGCATTATAGATTACCATGACAAATCTTATATATTACCAACATTCACTAACAAATAATGAACTTTGAACAATAACCTAAATTCCTGCTTGAGTTATCGAGCTAGCCATTCGAGGGTATCTCAAACCTCGAATTTATTATTAAAAGCGGCCATAATGTCATCTTAACATTTTAGGGAAAACAGTTCAAGTGGCACCCTGAGGCCTATAAAAAAATTAACGATGTAAAGTTTGTACGAAAGAAAAAATAAAAATATTCCAAAGTAAAATTTAGTTATTTCAGGCCAGCTTTAGTTGTACGTTTCGCTCGTGATTTTGCCTGAAAAATAATGCCTGATCAAATTCATAGGTTTTACAACTTCCACATGGCGCAGCTATCGATGATAAGAACATTCTTAGGTTAAAAATCCTGCTTATATTAAAACTCACCAAAAATTCTTTCCCACTTATTCATAGACGTTATATATCTAAGCTCTATCTTTGCTGTGATCACAAGTCTGTTTCTCAGTACTGACGGCATGGCAGCCTTCGCAGTGCGTAGACATAGGGCCGTTGTGATTGGATAATATTGAGATACTACTTGAATCTAGTTGGCTGTCAGATAAATAAAGCTGAACAAAAAGCAAGCTGTCAGATAAACAAACGCTGACAAACAGACTTGTTATCACAGTAATGCTCCGTCCTTAGATAAATAACGTCTATGAATAAAGGGGTTTAACTACATATTAAATGCACTATACACGTTTAGTTTGTTTTCATTTTATATGTGCGTGAAGTCAAGTGAAGTTATTTTATTTTTGTGAATAAGCTTTGTACGCCTTTTTAAGGATATTACGTGCACGTAGAAGTGTGCGATTTGGTATACGTTAAGTACATATAGAAAAAAATAAAAATGGCTAATATGCCAAATATATTAAATTCGACGTTCGACTTACGAGCACTCGACGACCACTAGTTCCTATGAATGTAGATTAATATAGTATTCGAAATTCAAATAGGTATTTTTCTAAAGTTATTGTACCGATATTCCTAAAAATATTATGCATCTTTTCCCGAACTTCATATAGTATTTAAAACAATTATCACAATCTTTAATTCCTGTTTGACATTTGTCTTGTTAAAACTACCCTGCTTACAAGATGCTCGTTGCTGAACACCGCTCCCTTCCGGGATAGGGGCGCGGGCGGGGTGTCCTTGACCCGCCATATTTGGGCCAGGCGGACCCCCATCTGACACCAATTGTACCCAAAAAATAATCGCCGTACATTACACTGCAGATACTACGTGAGTTTAACGTTGAAATTCCCGCTTCTTTGTCATTGCTTTTCTAACTGATTTAGTGACATATATTGTTGGTCAGTAATATAATCGGATATTAATATAAGTATAGTATTCGCTGATTTTTTCCTTTTAATGTGAAGGAAAATAGATTTGAGTTAGGATATATTTTATATCCGTCCAGATAGCGACTACCGTACACAAGGTGTTGATGCCATAGAGGCTCACGTAAGTATGTCGCGTTCCGGGATCAGCCTATGTATATCAGGTCAGCATAATTCTGTCGACTGTCGAGGGGTAATCATCTCTCGTCAGTCGGCATTTAATTGGACCCCACTCCACGTACCATCGGATGCGGTAGGGCACTTAGTCGTGCACACTTAAAAAATATAATAATAGTGGTTTATTGCACTAGAGTAACTTAACTGATGCGGGAATATTTATGATTTGGAAAATGAAAAGATTAGAATGGCGGAAAGCCCGTTATAAGTTATACAAGGGTAACGTATCCTAGATGTGCAGTCAGCGCCCTGGCTTCGCATACGCGTGCCTTTACATGCACTTCTTTTAATTGTGATTGAACAACTCACAATACCATTTAAATAGCCGCGTTGTCAATAAAAAAATGCCTCTTATTGAACTCTATTGTGTCTATTTTAGAACAAAAGTCGTATAGGTATTTACATTTGTTGGAATAAAAAAATCTTTTAACAAAATATGAAACCGCCTTCAAGAACTAAAAAAATAATTTAACATATTGGTATATACTTGTTACCAATTTCGGAGTCGGTGACTAATTGAAAATGCTAGGTAAACTAGTTAAATAAATTAAAAAATGTATGAAGATCATAAGCAAGTTTATGACATGCTTACAGACGAGTTATTCGTAAGTTTATTCTTAACCGAGGTATTATTAAAGATAAATGATTTGCTGTAGTTCGCGCTATGATGTATAGTGTACACTTCGAAATCCTTAACATTCTCCAAATGCATAGAATTCTTCTTCAAGATAACTGCGACTATCGATAGTAAACATAATGTCCAAAATTTAGGTCAGTATTAAATGAATTGAAACCTAACTCTTTAATGCTGTTTCAGTCGACAGATTTTTAGATCCAAATTACAACGAACAATTTAAAAGTACTGTGGCGTGAAAAATAGATTGATTGTTTCACTTTTGAAATCGGGATTTTAATTTATTTCATTGACGACTACAGCTAGTTTGGTAACTGTATGCCTATAGGATTGTTTTGATTAGTTTTGTTAGTATAATAAATAGTGTAATGAAATAAACTGTAGTCTATTGAAAGGCGATACTATCCAAAACGACCGCACTTATATTAAATTATATAAATGATTTAACTATTCACAAACGTCCGATTGATGCCATGATTAATCGCTACAGACCGCAATTTGGTATCGCGCGGTTTCCATTTTTGATATAATCGTTCAAATAGTAGAATTATTAATTTAATAATGTTGGAAATTAAATTTATGTAATTTAAGATACAGATTAGTAAACGACGTCCTCGTTTATTATTAAAAATGTCAGAGTTATTGACGTACAATAGACAAGGACGTCCATATAAATATTTGTTCAATATCTGAACTAAGATGGCAACCGAAATGTCACTCTTATAACCTATTTATTTACTTGAACAAAAATTAATAATACTTATTGAATAATTTTTTTTATACAAATCCAGATACACTTAGACTCAACTTCTTATATCATGAGCGCCACTCCGTACACAACCACAAGCGCTCTGTGGTTCTGGATTCGAATCCCGAGTCGGGCAAAGTGATATTTGGATTTTCTGCTCAGTATCAGTCCGGAGTCTGGTATTTGTGCCCGATATGATGATAGGCTCACCCCCTATTACATCATGGGACGGAACAAGTTTAGCGAAAAGTGGGTGCCGTGGTTTCTCCTCTGGATACCCTTTCGGGGATAAATGCGTGATGTGTGTGTGTGTGTGTGTTCGAGCATTAGAATATTCTACTTACGAGGCGGGATATGATGAAAGCTTTTATTCTCAAATACTGTACGGTCCTTGATATTATGATCATATTATAAAAAAACACAAATTTAATATGAAAGGAAAAAACTACATAATAATATAATCTCTCAGAATGCTTTAAGCGTTTTATTAAATGAATCAATTACTTTAACAATTAATTATTATCGCCTGTTCCCTGATATATACTTGAATATATTATAGTTAATACTAGATAATATCTAGATACTTCCTAACTAATATGAAGTCGTGAAAACTAACATTTAGTTTATAATATTGTTTATTCCACGTACTATTTAGCCGAAGATTGTATATTCTCAGCCGTGTGCGTTCACCGTTAGGTTAATTTACTTCTAACAAACAATTCTATTATAAGGAACGCAGACGGAGACAAATTAACGTGGCGTTGATAAATTGATATTGCAAGAGAAGTGGGTTACAGACAAACATAACAGTCGCTCTGCATTGTTACTCGTAATCATTGTGCTAACGGGATTTAGGACACCCCCGGCTTGTCTCACGGGGACTCCGAGTCTCAATTCACAATGAAACCAATAATAACGCTATGTAGTAAGAAATAAGATACAAGTTTCAATATTTGAAAACGTCTACGGGTTCTTTCAAAAATCTTTGGCAGCCACACTATATGAAACAGATTTAGGCTGAGTAGACTTCATTGCCGAACACTTTTAATTAATATTTAATGGAAACTAAAGTGCTTAAACTTTCAAAAGAGTAACTATTAAGCTCGAAGCTGTGTAAAGTATAATTATTAAAAAGTTCGCGGACGAGAGACGAAAGGCGTAACCTGTTTCATTAATGAGCCCCTTTCCAGCATCAAAAAATCGATACACTGCTCATATAGTTAACTTTGAAACTAATCATCTAAGAATTTGCGCATCCATTAACTTTCCGAGAGCTAAACATTAATATCTAGCCCAATATTTTTTAATTACGACCACTATGCAAACCGGGCTCCTTCGTATGCAAAGGCAGCGCGGCAAGGAGGCTGGCGCCTTGCCAGGTCCTCCATTTCGTATTTAAACCCGCCAGTACACAGAGACACACTGTCAGCCCCACAAATGTACCGGATGAGACGAATGCCAACCGCGCTAATACTAAACCTGGGGTCTTTGATGGCTGGACGTGTATTCCTTTATACAGGCTGTTGTTTTCTTCATTAGAACCCTGGCAGTGAGTGTGACGTCACTGTTTCTCTTATTGTCTCGTATGGTTAAACATGTTTGGAGGTAAAAGGTTGCATTTAATATATTTATTGTCTATTAAACGGTACCTACGGTACGAATTTTTGTGTCAATTATTTCGCTTATATAGGAAATGTAAACCAAAATGTTTGTGTTTATGCATTCGGTAGGCATGCACGCTGCAGTTTTGCGGTGATGTTTGCCGGAACAGTCAGTTGAGTGTGAAATAGTTCAATAATATGTTTGTCGATTGGAAAATAAATTTTACATGTACAGTCCGCCACAAAAGTAGATGAACAATAATATGAAATTTCAAATCGTCTTTAAGCTTTTGTGCCCTCGTTTACAATCATTGTTTCTTCGCTAAAACATACTTCAAAGGGATCACGTTATTTAAGATAAAGAAAGAGAATATTTCGATAATTTTGTCGAAATACATGTAAAAACGTTTTGAAGTTTTGAATTTGTTCAGTTACATTTGTGGCTGACTGTACATTAACGTTAATAAGTAAATTTAAGGCGAGCAGTTTTTAAACCAGCTATGACAGGTTTAATATGCCAACCCGAAATTATTGTATTCAAAATGTGCCACCATCTCATTCACTCGTACGCATAAGCCGATTCTTTGAGACTACAGAATTAATGAGAAACCGATAATGAGAGTCGATTAGGGATTAAGGAGTAACTCTTACTATAAGGCTAAAAGTCCATAATCATAATATGCTAAAAATCATTTCGGAATTTAGGATTTTTGCTTCGCATGGTACACAATTTTACGAATTTTCATGCTATCAGAGCCTTATATAACACGCTGGTAAACGTGTGCTCGAGTGTAATGCAAGTATTTGGTCTCCGTACGAGATTAAATACACTTTCATGCTGAAGAAAATACAAAATAAATATGTGGGGTTTTTGTACATGAAACAGTACGGGGTGTATCCATTAACCATTTTACCTCTTAATGTATCAGAATTTATTTGTTTTACTTATGCTTGGGTACAACGATTTATAGTTGGGAGAGATCTTGCGCTTATGTCTTTTCAAAGAGGCAAGATAGAAAACAGCAACTTATTGAAGCTATGGGTTCCGTAAAAGTAGGTGTGGAGAAGAAGGCACCCACAGACAATTGCGGTACTGCGTGCGAACTAAACTGCAAGAACCGCCTATAACGCGGACCGTTCGTACGTATGTTCCCTGAGTGTATTCACAAAGCAATGGCCATGATAAGTTCATATAAAATGTGAGGGTTGTAAGGCGAAATGCTGTTTATTTATACTGTGTTACTACTGCATTAGGTTACCCTGTAATAGTAGAAGTAAAAGAAAATAAATAAATTTTATAGCGTATCGGAGCAAAAAACATAAAAATAATAAAAACCCGAACACCAGAGACTGATTGGTATGAAAATATTTTTGTCGTTATGTGGAAGAAATGTGCGGTTTTGCGGGTCGTAGATAGCTTTGTGTTTAGAATGTGGGGAAAAAACACGATACGACTACATATCGTTTTATTGTGATTGGTTGAGAGACTAATACGTGACTGACGCATTGTACTCTCGACCAATGACAAACATCAAATGTAAACGACATCGACTTATGAGTCGCGTTTTTGGACCATTCTAAGGGGGCTTATCTACTTTAAAAACTTGCGGGAAAAAGACAATGATTAGCCGCACATTCACTGTGTCTTTTTCTAATATAGTCAACATAGTTAGAACCATACTGATCTAACAACTATTGGTAAATGTCGGTCTGTCCGTACGAATAGCTTTTATATACTCTTTTATGTTTAGTTGTGCCTGGTGAAAATAACCAAGATGTCGAAGCGTATTATCAGCTTATTGTATTGATGTTCGGAGCGGCAGCAGGCTAGTGCACACCCTTAGCCCACCCCTGCTATTTATACAGAGCCCACATAACAGTCAGAAAATCGCTTAATTATAAATAAGTTGCGACAGCTTGGGACCTAGACGTGATACGTTGGGAGGAGGGAACGTATCAAATAGCAGAACCCCGCTCTCCCCTGACAATTCAAATGTGAACGAAATCTGCCTATTGCCGTTAGTTATAATTAATATTGTAAACTAGCCGGTGGTAATGTTGTGAATTGATATTTATAAATTGTAAAATCACTAAGGGAAAAAAAAGTCATGATACATACTCTTGTAGTCGTTAAGCCGGGGGAACTTTGTATCCCATTCGAAAAAAAAAAAGGTATCCCCAAAAGAGGTAAAAAAAAGGTGGTGATACGTAGAACGCGAGAGATACCCATCTGTAGTGAGTCCACACTCTATCTGGACTTCTGCTTACCATTATGACTGCGGTCACTTCGCATGCATAAAAGCAATAGATGAACTTTAATACCTATTGCTTTCGTGTTATTTTGTTTGTCTATGTGCGATATGTTGAGTGATTTCTACGTATCTACATTAATTATTTAACTACTTAGTTTACATCTAGCTTCCGAACTCAAAGAATCGAATTTGTTCCCTTGTTGCGTTCATTATAAAGACAAATACTATTAGCCTTGAAAACATACAAAACAAAATTTATATACGAGCAAAAATTAGAATCTAACTTTTTAAGGTCAAAGTCTACAAAAATCTATCTCACCAGAGACATAGGTAACCAAGGATCACAATGCAAACTACCCTCAGTTTGTGTACTTTTAGGTATGGATTGTTAGTTTTCAAAGGGTAGTTACCTAAAACAAAAATTGAAACTTCCGCGATCCGTGCCCCAATAAGGGTCCAGGAGCAACTAGGCCTCAAGGCCTTGGCTCCTACAATAACTTCTGCCCCTCAAATAAAAGAGTGGAGTATACACCAGAACTATATCTACGTAGTGACATTACCTAAACAGCAATAAATTCGTGCGGTAACAAATGATAGGGTAACCAAATATAGAGTGTCATGCTTGTTAATGGCATGTGAGAGTGACACAAACCCGATTATAACGCTCTTTCATTACGATAGTTAAATAGAACGTTTTATCAATTTATCAAACATACAATCGGTTGATCGGGTTACAGGGATATTTTGTCATTGCGTTACTAACTGAAACCACATACTTATTTACTGGAAAATAAACTTTATAATAAATTACACGAACTGTAGATGTAAAAGGTGTGAGTTTCGAACAAAATAGCAATAAAATGGAAATTAAATATCAAACCCCTAAAGCCGCCTACTACTAGAGAATTCTTCGCAGCGGCACCATCATACTTTCAGTCAATAATACACTCACGCACGTATTCGTACTAAACTACAAAATTATCAAATAATCAGAAAAGTAAAACAGGAATTTTTGGCGAAATATTTCTTATTGATTGACGATTTATGGCACAATGCTAGCAGAGGTAAAGATGATTATGTGGTTTCATTTAGTAACGCAATCTCAAAATGATCCTTTAATAGTAGGACATAGAGAAATAGTTGCTATTTCTAATACTATGACATCGTTAAGGAGAGCCAGTCCTGTATACAGCAGCAATATTAAAATAAACACGATTTGTAGATCTTATTATGGAGTGGTATATAACAAACAGACGATACATTCGGGTATTTAAAAAATCTTTAAAAAAACAAAAAAAACATATCACGCTTTTATCTCTAAAGAATTAGGCAGAAGAGCAACTAAGGCACCCAATTTTCACCATATGTTATGTCCCGTGGTGTAATAAGGGCGAGCGGAAATTCGTATATCGGGCACGAATTACAAATTCCAAGATGATACTGGGCAGAAAAACCAAAAATCACTTCGCCGGACCTGGAACTTGAACCTGGGACCTAACCTGAGTGGTGGTCACGCAATATAACTACGCCTCTGAAGCATTAAAAAATTCAATAAATATAATATTCTTTAATTCAAATCTAAAAATATAAATATTGTTACAATAAAAAATATTGTGAGGGTATTTGTGACACTCTTTTGCTATAAAATCACTGAGCGTTTGACAGATCGGTTTGACCGCGCCAAATGGAGAAGACCGCGTTCAGTCTTATCAGATCCAGAGGACGATATAACTCTGGCAATACGTAGAAAGCACGAGCTGCTTAAAAAGCTCAAACACTCAACACGACCGCTGCTCCGTCCTCGCCGTCGAGGACCTCGCCGCGTCCCCCGTCCTCCGACCCTTCTGATAATTCCGGCCCGGGCGCCGATGTAAACATGTTAGACTGTTAGGTCGTTTTTCGCTCCTTTCGCGTTTCCATAATCGCTGATGTCCCCAAAACATCTTCTCTCAGTGGCCGTCCTGAGCCGAGGTCGTGACCATTTAGAGGGTCGCCCTCAGCATGGTCACTTAAGGGCTCGCAGTGCCTAAAGCACGCACCCGCAAGACCGGTGTGTTTGTATAAGCCGGCCCTTGCCAGGCTAACAAACGTAAGTCAGGATCAAAAAAAAAAAAAAAAAAAAAACAGATCGGGGCAGTTGGTCGTGGACAGTCGTAGCGATCGGTTGGATGGTGAATTATTGGCGAAAGATTCTGTAGCCAGTGATAGTTATTTTAATTTTTTAGTCAACTCGCTTCAGTTTCTAACAATATTGTGTAACAGCAAAAAAACTCTCTCAGCTTCGTGGCGTATCGAAGTGGTTGGCTGAACGTAGGTCAAACCCTCCATTGTGAGAAACAAGTTTAACTATTGTCTCCGGATAAATATTTTTACCGTTAACTTCCAAGTCTGCTAATAGAAAATACCACTTCTATTTACGTCTGTTATCTTCTGATATTGAAAGAATTGTGGATTGGTTGTCGCTCTTAAA
This sequence comes from Manduca sexta, assembly GCF_014839805.1. Taxonomy (NCBI): domain Eukaryota; kingdom Metazoa; phylum Arthropoda; class Insecta; order Lepidoptera; family Sphingidae; genus Manduca; species Manduca sexta. The sequence goes on along the minus strand of NC_051141.1, from coordinate 1,634,595 downwards.
AGGAATACGAGTTAAGTAAATATCGGATATATTGGCCTTCTAGATACTTTTCAAGGAGAAGAATACTTTATATATAAAATTAATCTCTATTTCTCTTGGTTATCGCATTATACGTGAACGGATGGAACAATTTCCCTAATGCTTTTTTGTTGAGTTCATTATTTTCAGTAGACCGTTCTTATGATAGGTAAATTAAAGGAGATAAGCTGAACATTAATTTTAGAAAACTTAACGACATTAATTTTACATATTTGTGTAATTGTTTGACATAAATGCCAGATATATACGCACCAGTCAATAAAATGAAGAATGTTGTATATTACAAAGCATTATTGAATAATATACACAATGTTTTTGAATAATTTATTTATTTAAACTCTTTATTGTACATCAAAACCGTAAAGAAAAATAAATATATACAACAGAAATGATAAAATAACAGGAAGTACAAATGGCGGTCTTATCGCTATCGGCGATTTGTTCCAGACAACTTTTATAAATTAATTATACCCATTGGAATTCAATATTCAGTTTAATACAGGACGTCGCGTTGTTTGGGTCAGTTAGTAATGTTATAAAAATATTTTGTACGTCGATGAGAGGTAAAGAAACCCCTCTGATTCTGATCTTTCGCTCATGTAAAAATACAAAATATTTGCTACACACATTTTATCTAAGGGGCGGAATGTAAGTAAAATCCTAATGAAAAGCTAATGTGAGCGAGGTTCACAAGCGACTAAGGGATTATAACCAGTCAATTTTGTGGCGAGCTGTTGACACCCAACTACGAAACGTATATGCACATTGATTAATTCGAGTAAGTAGTTATCTGCTCCATAACGTGTGATAATTGATAGATATTAGACTATCTAATAACAACCAAATTGAACATTTCGTGTAATAAGCAGTGTTATTAAGAATTAAGTGCGATAAGCGAAATGCTGAGTGTATTCCGTGCAATATTCTTAGAAGATTTGTTAGCCATTGAATAAAACTATTTACTTTGCAGCTTTGCAGGCTTCATGGTCACAGAGTGAATTCATTGTGACCATGAAGGCTGCAATCTCTTTGAAACGTTGGGAGAAAATATTAATATAAATAAACGATAGACAGGAATAATGTTAGTAACCATCTAACTTATTTTTTTTAATTATTCTACAATATTTGTCTGTGAATTAAAAGAACAATATGAAAGTGATATGTGTTGATTTTTTTTACTTCCAAATAATTAAGGGAATTATAGAATTCAAATAATAAAGCGCGTTAGGGATATAATATAAATAATAACATCAACCCTGTATTATATAATATATGCTGTCTTACTGTTGGGCACGGGCTTCCTCTACTACTGAGAGGGAATAGGCCTCAGTCCACCACGCTGGCCTAGTGCGGGTTGGTAGACTTCACACACCCTCGAAAATTCCTAATAGAGAATTTCTCAGGTATGCAGGTTTTACTCACGATGTTTTCCTTCCCCGTTAAAGTAAGCGATAATTCACAAAGAACACACATATAATTCTTAGAAAAGCGGACATTCGTGTCGGCAGTCCGTTCCACAACCAACTAGGCTATCGCCGCTTTTCCAAGTAATAATATAAATAGCTGAAAATATTGTTTTTTCTTGCAAGAAACCAACCTAGCGAAAATATAAATACTACATAACAAATGAAAGTATCGTAAGAAATGTACAGTTTCTAAACTTAGGCCATCATTTTAAGCATATTTTAACGTTGCGAGACTCTACTATAAGTCATGAATTATAAACTCTAACCCACACACATAAGACTTATCGACTAGCCCAGTGAATTTAATGCGCCTATACATACAAACCATGTACTATTGATTTCGCCGTTAAATATGGCCTGTCATTATCACGGTCAAAGTGATTGCAAAATCGGTGAATGACGTTAAGAGGCGTTCACTGACAGTACACGTCGTAATAACACTCTAATGAGATAAATGGCATTTTTTTTCCACTGCTACTACGTATTATATTATTGAATTTAAACTCACTTGGTAACGGATATAAAAAGTATACCATCTACGACATTGCCCACAGCAACTTCAATATCTATATATATAAAAATGAATTGCTGTTCGTTAGTCTCGCTAAAACTCGAGAACGGCTGAACGGATTTATCTTATCTTGGTCTTGAATTATTCGTGGAGGTCTAGGGAAGGTTTAAAAGGTGAGAAAAATTCGAATAATTGCCGGGAAAATCCTCAAAACAGCATTTTTATATTTCCCATACAAACGTTTTCTAACTAATGCGTAGAGTCAATTTGAGCTTTATTGCTATTGTATAAAGTTCACTGTTGTCTAAGCAATGTAGGTGTGTTCCTAACATCAAAGCAGTGTGCGTTGGAGCACAGAATATAATAATGTAATGTCGCGTTCTGAAACTCAACAAAAGTGATATCGCGGACCCGACTAAATTGAACAGTCACAAAATTTAATATATCATTAGTTATTTGGTTGGCTTCACGATATTATTTCTTTTGTTTTACTTTAAAATGCATGTTTTCGTTATGGACAATTTTTGAGCTACTTTTGCATATCTATACTTATAATAAATCTGTAGAGAGGTCAATTCTGTACATGAAATATATTTCCAAAATAACTGGGGGTGATTAGGGATCGATACTGATGCCAAAATGCAATTAGTAAAATTTTTGTCTGTCTGTCTGTATAACCGTTATAGAAACAAAAACTACTCGACGGATTTTAACTTTACTTGGTACAATTATTTTTCATACTCCTGAGCTGGTTATAGTATACTTTTCATCACGCTACAATTAAAGCTAAAAGGAGCATAGCAGTGATGGAAAATGTTGGGAAAACGGGAGAAGTTACTCCATTTTTTGGAGCTTCCGTCATTTCGTGTGCAACCTTAATGGTTAAAAGTTCCTTCGATTTCACCAGGATCCCATCATCAGACCCTGACCGGACAATGGGACCACCTGCATACCACCATAAATTAAAAAAACATCCCGACAAATTGAGCACCTTCTCCATTTTTGAAACCCGAAATCCACGCGGGCGAAGCTGCGGGCGGAAGCTAGTATTACATATAATAAAATAAAACAAAAGCTAATCAGAGTACCAAGTTCTTTGATCTCATTCAGCACGTTCCATCGTTCTGTTTTTTCCTTTCACTGGATAGCATCGCGCTTTGTTTTGATTTGTAGAGGTATGAAAGCAGTGTAGATTTTAGGAATCAGGGTTTAACATTTAAAGCTACATAGCAAGCGCGATGCTTTGCAATTCAACGAGCTTTATAGCGTTGATTCCAATTTACCGTCTTGGCTATTGGCAAACTAGCTCGTGGTTAGCTACTTATATAAGTAAATACTCTGCGGATAAATTTATTTTACGTCCAATCACGTCTCATCAATAAGCGTCACCCTAAAAACAACGTGTAATGACGTCTTTATCAAATATATTAAAATGAACACCAAGCGTCGATTACATTTAAATAAATTAAATACCTTCACAGTGATCGGTCGCGGCGAATACGGTAATTAATGTACCGGTGATGAGACAGTAAATATCGAAACATTTTGTACGATTGGAATTCGTGTTTTCAATAGTGGATTTTGGCAAGGAATTAATATACGCAAAGCGAGTGAGGGAATGTTTTTGGGTATCGGTTAGGAGGAGATACCTGGGAAGGAAGTGTGTGGGAAGGATAAGGAAAAGTCTTAGGCCTAAATGTGAATCGGCAACCATGAGGTATATAAGAGAGACAGAGAGTACAAGAATTGCCAACATTGCCAAAATGAAGGGATTAATGGGCGATTTTATTAGGGACTAGCACACGGCTCTGCTTGCGAGATGGTTCCTCCCTAATATATACTCATTATTACTAGACCCACAACGAAGCCGCATTCTAGTATATATATTTTTTTTACTTTTCAAAAGACTTGCTTACAATTTTATATTCTTATAGCTCAAGCAATCAAACAAATTAATAACACACACGAATTTTATTTATTATGGATTTTATGTATTCACGATTTTAACATATACTATATATTACTCAAAGATATACTCGATATACATACCATTACTCACCCACTGACTCATCAATGGCTGGGCTGAAACCTAGAAGCATGACAATATTGTCACATCAATAACATAAAAATAAAATGGAAATGGAGTTTTGCAAATGTCTGACCTTCTTACAACAATGCAAAGAGATACAACATCCAGGATTCTGTGTCAAGTTGCTCATTTAAATTCATAATGAACAAGAAAGCTTGACATTGTCGACTTTAATTGTATTTCACGGACCCCTGCATATTTTAGTTGATAATCGCACAAAATATGGAACAGTTGCATCGTCTTATAGTAGGTAGCGTTGATAGAAATTTACTTAGAATTTAATGAGATTTAATTATTTAATAACTTATGCTCATGACTCTGCGCGCAAATAAGAGTTTCGACAAAAATGTTCTACAGAATTCATAAAATATGTCGGTTCATACAAAAAGATTTTTCATCATTACAGCTATGTTATAGTAGATAACTTTGGTAAAAAATTACTTAGATCTTAATGAGTTTTAATAATTTAATAACGTGCTCATAAGTCTACACGCGCAAATAATCGTTTCAACAAAAAATGTTCTACAGCACTCAGAATATGTCGGTTCATATTAAAAGAATTTTCATCATTACGGCTATACTTGGTGTCCAAACAAAAAAACGTCAACCTTATATTAGTACAACATTAAAAACAAAACAGTTATCAACACATTTCGTGTGCAAACATACGGCGTGAAAACAAACATTTACAACTCGATGTTTGCTGTGCCCGGTACATAAACGTACGTGACACTATAGCCCGCAATAATTATGTCAACATTAGTGTTTCGGAAATTGCAGATTATGAGACAGAGTACAAATGGATCAGTTTATTTAAACAACTTAAAGCGAAACGAGCAAACCAGTGTGATAGTAAAAGACACGACTGTGAGTAAATCTATAGGGATTCATTTATATATATATATATATATATATATATATATATATATATATATATATATATATATATATATATATATATATATATATATATAAAGGAATCCCTATTTCCCTTGGTCACGCCATTACGCGTGAACGGCTGGACCGATTTCACAAATTTTTTTTGTTGTGTTTGTTATTGTCAGGAGAAGGTTCTTATGGAAGAAAAAATTCAAAAAATTGCGCGGAAAATTTCAGAAACCTTAACAAAAATATTTATTTATATAACTGTCAATTGTTTGAAATAACTGTCAGCGATTGATAGGATGCGCGCTGCAAATTCATAGTTAAGGCGGGACAACGTCTGTCGGGTCAACTAGTATTAGATATAATCTGGAAATTTTAATTACGAAACTGCGCGGTATTTCATTGCGCTCGTCACTCTAAGACAAGATATTAAATCTCATAATACCCAGTAATTATCCTGGCTACAATATCCTTCAAACCAGCAACAGTGCTGAGTGCTCCCTTTTGCTTGGCAGAATAGACATTGTGGTGGTACCAGTGTATACTGAACGACATAATTAACAGACGCTACTACCAACCACCTCGAGGCAAATTTCCGCGCGGATTATTCATTCAATCTTGTTTATTTATTATCGGCAAAATTCAAGCCTAGGGCTCTCTACGTGTGCTATTTAATATCCTCAATTAGCGGTATTGTTTAACCTGTCACTAACCGTAAACGTGCTTATACCGCGCTATAATGGTTCGTTATGAACAAATTATAATACCTAGTTAAATTTGGGCTGTTTATCTACAGCTAGATTAATAAATTTCATTGGGTTGCAAATTATAATGGAAATTGCAAATCTGTGCCTAACCGGTTGGGAATGAGAAGCTAGTTCGCTCTGAGGTATATTGTGATTACGAATTGCTTGTGTCAAACATATGACGTAGTTTCTCCTAAATATATGTAGGCGGGTGACCGTTCGTCTAGGGTAAGACGATTGTCGCTTCTTCAATTACTTGTTGCTTCGGACATTCTTCCACGTGCTTTCTTTCTTCCTCCCAATTGATAATTATAGCAGTAAAAAGGAATCTTGGAATTATTAACTACAACGATTAAAGCGATCTAACTCTGAAATAGCAACATGTCTAAACACAACCCATTTAGCCTATTCCCGATTCCGCTACTAAGGTCTCTAATGTACTCATATTTCATCTGACGAGAGTCTAGAGATCACTGCTATGAGGCTATTTATCGTGCAAAAATGAGGACATTTATCGTAATTATATTTAATTGGAGCAAATTATGGATGTAAATATGAAATTGCCGACAGATGAAAAACTCTTAACAAGACATCAGTCGAATTTGGTTCAATTATTACCGACCAATTGCGTTCATCAAGATGTCGCGTCGAACAGACATTAATAGAAATTAATTCCACATTTGATGAATTTAATTAAATGGGCATTGCCGTGTAACAGTTTAAGATAGAAACCACACGGTGCGTAACGTCCGCGCGGCCAGAGCGACCCATTTTCTCATACAACATTTCGTGAATGGATGTTTATTTGTCCTGGTATATCAAAGAGTTGAGTGCTATAAAAATTCTAGCTAGTTGATACCACTTAATACACACTTACCCGTCAGGCAATTAATCTGCTCACCTCTTCTTTCCATAAATAATATAATATTTTTAATATCATCTACCATACTGGTACTTTTGAGAGGAGGCAAGAACACAAGAACACAAAGTGCTAAGTAGACCTGTCGTTGCAGAAAACCGCGCGTTCGCCGCACCGTGTGGACTCGCCCATGCATCGCTTATTATTATCGTCGATAAATTAATTACGCGCATCCGATGCAATCGAAAACCGTATTAATCCCATTGTGTGATTAAGTGGAACTTAAACACGCCTGAAAGCATTTCAAAGGGCGTCAAATATTTGGCAATAAACGGAATACACGGATTATTATAGTAAAATGAAATGGAGTGAATTAAGTTATTATATCACGTCGAATGGAATAGAATAAATTGTATTGTTTTAAATATTTAATAGCGGTAAAGGTTTAATGTTTTCTGGGAAATTTACGTATATATTTTTTTTTATTTATTTTCAACATATATTAAGGAGCCGAATTCATACTACAGGACACAATTTTATGTTATGATCGCTTGCAATTATGACATTATATAGCGCATGTATGTACATTAAGGTTGTATATTAAGGTATTGTATATTAAGGTCATTAGATTGTTTTAACGCGTTGATTTCTGGAACTTCTACAAAGATTTTGAATAGATACATTATTAAATAGGGATTTTTAGTGTTTTGGTTTCGGACGAAGCAAAATTCTGTTGTATAAGATATACCTATATTTTGTAATGCTCTACCGGAGCTCAACATAAACTATAGAACAATAAGATATAAACTATCTATCTCTAAGCATCTATCAAACAATTCAGTGTATGTGAACGATATCACTACTAGATATTAGATTCAAAGAGCGCCTTAACAATAGGCCAGACGGTCGACTCGCTAAATCTCTAGTAAATTAATATATACGTATACCAGGTTTTTCTAGAATTCTATTCGAATTTGAATTCATTGGTGTATAATTATAATTTGTATGTCAAATATTGGAACTCAAATAGTGTGTTTTACAGTTACCCCCTGTCTGATTTTAGGGATTTATTTTTATTTATCAGGTTTTCTTAACTTTTTATAATTAAGTTTACATTACCGTATAAATAGAGAAAAATATTTACGGTAAGTATTAAGATTTCCTGCAAAAATCCTGTGTAAATTATAAAAAAATACACGAGAAAACGCCACGTTTCTTAACAAGCAACATAGCTACTTTTCTAAAAGTTGCAAGCATAACGAAGAGACACCTAATAAAAAGATAGGAATAAGGATATAATTATAATCTGCTTGGGACACAGAAGCGTCCCAAACACGTGCGACGTTTCCACCTTGTTACCTCCAAAGACATCAGGCGCCAAATTACAGACGCGATGCATAAGTATTCTAAACAATATTCTTATGAAACGTGAACAATGATGCAAGGTTACAAAACGTATCTACTTTTTAAGATATCCAGAATCCTGACACTCAAACCATGACTTATATTTTTTATCGGTACATAATTAACTAACATTTTGTGTTTCAAACAGATCCTTACGAATTTCTTATATTGTGATCAATTAAATATTGATTAATAACAATTATATCTTCTCTTCTTCTTTATCGCAATCTCATATAGAGATGATGGAACAAATTTTAGAAGAATCATGCAAAAAATGGCTAAGTTTTCACAACCATCAGCCTGTCTGGCGTCAACTAATGTTAAAGTAAATTGTAAAAGTATGTTAATTATGCCTTTCTTTCCATTGCGGTTTTAGACAAGTTATTCCCAGGATTCGCCCCCTAGGCTCGGGGACAAATGCGTGTTCTCCATCTTAGCTTACAGGAGTTACAATGCACTAGAGCATTGATTCCCAAGGTGGTCCAGGAGGACTTCCAGGGTTCCACGGGAGACTTCACTGGGTCTACGTTGGCGTGACCAAAAAATGGGGGTTTACAATCCGTAAGCGGGCCACGAAAATTTATCGGGTTTGATAGTATAGAACTAAAATGTTAGTTCGACTACTACTAGTTCGACATGAGTACGGCTGGGCGGTAGTGGTAATGCACTTTCTCCGGGAAACCAAAAG